>NC_041393.1:603429079-603481938 GCF_002162155.2 Triticum dicoccoides | reverse complement strand
GGGGGGGGGGGGCAGTGACACTCACATATCTCTACTCTTATAAAAAACAGAGTTGGTGATGATGGTGTTCCTGTCATCCTGCAATATAGGCCATCCAATTTATATCCAATGGATAGGAAGGAAACTATGGCAATTTTGCAAAAAGATACCCACACCCCTCTCCGCATTTTCAAATAAGGCATTCCGTCGTTCATCCTTTTGTCCCACAAGATAAACTTCTCATACAAATGCATCTTGATGTTCCGTGCAATGCATGGGCATCTTGCTAGTAGGGAGAAGGAGTTTGTGTGACACATATCTAGCTATATTAAGGGATAGGTAGATAGCATATGTGTGAGAGACATTATTATACTTTGAGACATTAGTGGTTGTGGGTGGGCGGAATTAAAGGGGTGGGCGTGTTAGACATAGAGAGCGTGTGTGTTTCTGTGTGAGAGACTTGTAGGATGGGGTAGAAAGATGAATTTAACCCTGACGGAGGGAGAGAAATACACGAAGTGCGCGTGTGTGATTCCGATGCCCACAGGGAAATGAGATATGTATGCGTGTGAGGGAGATTGCACAATTCATTCACGTATCACTATCTAGCGATCATGGACGTGCATCGCTTGAACATAAGTCAATATCTACTTCGTATCGTGGCCAAAGGTACAATATTGATTCAACACTATAAAGATTGGACACTCACATATCACATTTTTTTCTATTTAAATAAACCTTTTCAGTTGTGCATGCCAAAGTTACAGTGATGTTTCTTCAAACAACCAATGTAGCTATCATGTACATGCACCATTGTTACTCTTGCATTCAAATTCATTAGTCTTGGATGATTTAAGTTTCTATTTTGAAGTAATTTATGTAATATTCATATATGAATTCAATGGGTACGCAATTTATGAAATGGAGGCTATGTAATAATATGAGGTAACACTTTTAAGTAGCTGACTACAATATCCATTTCTTTTTGTGCGCCTCTACACTAACACGTCAATGCATTATGTTTAAAGTAAATAACCAATGGCACTAAATTATCTATTTACACGAGAAATACATAGGCTGAGCGTTTGATCCCTTTTTTGTGAACGCGCCACTACACCCGTATGATTGGCCGCGCCCGTGTGAACGTCCAAGTTATCGGTGCATCATCCCGAGTTATTGTCTTTTTTCTGGTGTCGACTTCACACCAGTTATTAACTGCTGACGCGTGCCCCGTGTACATAGTCTAGCATGACCTTCCCGCTAGCACGGTTCAAAATTAGTTGAAACTGGATACGAACGATCCCGTGGGCGGCAAAATCTCCCGCCTCCTTCTAAAATTTTCGCCACCTTAGTCTTTAGCATGCGAAATCCCCTTTTTGTCCTTGGTGCACGGAGACCAACAGCTACAATATCGCCTCATCTACATGATAGGTTGGGGCTGCTTTGGTAACTTCCAGTTCCCCCCACTACACGGCACCCCCATTTCCTCTCCCCCTCCCGCAAAAATGACTAACTCCACAACACCAGAGCATCTTACATCATGCCGTCCGTACTTCATCGCCCTTTCTCCCCTCCCCTCTCGAAACCCTAGACTTCTCATCCACGGGCGTACCATAGCCCATTCACTGCTAGCGGCGTCCACCTCGCCGGATTTGCTTCTGCGGCCGCATCTACCCCTCCCACCTCCCCTAGAAACAAGTAGACTGCTCATCCAGCACTGTACCACAGCCCATTCAGTGCCGGCCTTGTCCACGGCGCCGGATCTGCTTCGCCGGTACTCTCGTCAACCGTCGCGCATCTGCAACGGCTCATTCATACTCCCCATCGGAGACGCTTTGTCCACACCCCCTGGAGCCACCCCACCAACGCCCCCGTCGACGGCCTCTGATCCTCTTCGCCGACACCTTCCTCAACCCTACCGGAGCTGCTTTGCCGACACCTTCCTCAACCCTACCGGAGCCGCTTCACCGACACCATCGTCAACCCTACCGGAGTAGCTTCGCCTATACCATTCTCAACCCTACCGGGGCCGCTTTGCCAACTCACAAGTCCACGGCCTCAGATCCGCTTCCTCGCACCTTCATCCAACCTACTGGAGCAGCTTCTGACGCCATGTCCACGGCCGCAGATCCGCACCGTCGACACCACCCTTAACCCAACCATCGGAGCAGCTTCTGCGATCAGTGCGGCATGGCCGTTACGGAATGATTATGGATTGGAATTGGAATGTGCTGATGTTCTCGAGCATCAACTAGAGGTGGCAAGACAATGTGTACATGATTGTCAACATTTAATCAACAAGTTAAGACTGGACATGCAGGTATTAGATACAGGAGTCAAAAAATGAAACAAGACACTAGGGTAACCATCAAGGAATTGGAGATTTTGCAGACTGAAATTTGTGCTACCTGAATCCGGCCAATCAATTATAGTTCAAATGTAGTTAAGTTGATGCGCGTCCATGATGTATGAGGTGTATTTGCCCAGTGTATGTAATTTGTTGTTTGTGTATGCTTTATTAACACCTGTGCTGAACCATAATGCCCAGTGGGTATAATCGGCTGTAATTTCTTTATTGTATAGTGTAGGATTATTCTACCTTTCTATGCCTTGATCTCTTTGTTGTATAGTGTATGCTTTTTAGAGGTGATAGTATTGAGTAGGATAATTCTTTGAATATGCTATATCGTTCAAACGAGGGCCAACTCGCCCGACCATGGCCCTTCACGGGCCGTATGATCCATGGGTCATGTATGGGCTGTCGGATCCATGGGCCTTCAATCGGCCGTCAGATCCATGTGCGTTCAATGGGCCGTCGGACCCATGGGCCTTCAATGGGCCGTTGTATCCATGGGCCTTCAATGGGCCGTCGGATCCATGGGCCTTCTACATCTCGTAGGATCCATGGGCTTTCTACGTCTCATAGGATCCATGGGCCTTGTAAGGGCCGACTCATTTATGGGTATTGTACGCGCCTTTAATGGGCCGTAGACGGGCCTTTAATGGAAATCGTACGTTTTATGGGCTGACCATAACGGGCCATTAATAGGCCGTATTTGGTGATGCTATGAATATGGCCCAACAGATTAACGGTCCACAAACGGGCCGACTGTAACGACGGGCTGAATTTGGCCCACAAGCAGAAAATGACAGTAACGGGCCGTAAGTAACCAAATGCTGCAAATGAGCCCAAGAATAAACGGGCCCTCAAAAGGCCAAAAGATAACTTGGGATGGAAACGGCCCAATGGAATAACGAGCCGTTAATGGGTATAAAGTGATACATTGTTCATTACGGTCCAGCTTCACCACGGGCCGTTTATGGGTGTAAAGTGATACACTGTTCATTATGGGCCAGTTTCACCATGGGCCGTTAATGGGCCAATAGTTACAAAGGGCCTCATATGGGCCAAAAGACGTCATGGGCCATACATGGGCCAGAAGTGAAAACGGGCTGGAATCATATTGGATGGCCCAGATGACGCTACTGGTCCTAATTCGGATAGGGCATAACGGGCCTTGGGTTAGCGGGCTGTAAATGGGCTATATGCGAATAGGCCATTAACAAGCTTTCCATGGGCCGGCCTGCCACCTTTTGACCAAGTCAAACAGGCCGGCCTTTTCGCAGGAATGGGCCACTGTTGGGCCGTGCCACGTGTTGACGTATCATAGGCGCCTTCTGTCCAATGAGTGGATGACATCTGTCCCAACGATGAGCCGACACGTGTTTCCTCTAGCCAATGATGATTTTACACGTGGAAAATCCCCATTGGTCGGGGCTGTTAACGGGTTATCGGATCCAAAACCCGACCCAATAGCTTAACGGCGTTCCGTTACGGTGGATGCCACGTGTTGGTCACCCTTGACGAAAGCACTTCTGTGACGCGCGATTTATCGTCATGGAAGTGGACACTTCCGTGATGATAATTTTGGTAATGTCATGGAACACTTCTACGATAGCACAGGTATGACTATCTTGATTCTGTCATAAAATCGTCATGGATGTACATGCATGACAAAAAACGTGACCTACTGTGACAAACACGTATCATCATGGAAGTGTATTTTTTTTGTAGTGTAGATCGTGAGATGTGTTAGTTTTTGGTGCCTCGTCCTTGCACAAAAGGACATAGTGCATGACACTTGATGGGTTCTCACACACTTCTCTCATCTCACTTTTGGTGGCAAATAGACTTGTCGCTCATTGTGTAGGCACTCAGTTTTGTCTTGTGGCGCTCACTCTCTTTTGGGTGGCTCACTCTCACTCTTTTCTCCATGATGGGTGCTTGCTTGTCAGCAATCACTTGACTTGGAGACATAGGTCGTAGCAAAAACTCCTTTCCTTTCATCTTGAAGCTATAGTGATTGGTACGCCTGTTGTGGATGACGCCGCGGTCAAATTGCCATGGTCGACCAAGAAGGAGGTGGCAAATGGACATCGGGACGACATCACACTCCATAGTGTCTTCATATGCTCCGATTTTGAAGGAAACTTTGACCATATGCTTAACTTGGATAGTGCCAGAATCGCTTAGCCATTGAACCTTGTAGGGGTGCGGGTGCTTCGTCTTGACCAATTGGAGCTTGGAGCATAGTTCTTCACTTGCCAAGTTGTGACAACTCCCTCCATCGATGATGACCTTGACGGACCTTCCATTGATGCCAGCCTTGATGTGGAAGATGTGGCATCTTTGGTCTTCGTCTTATTGATGTTGAACAGTCAAGACTTTGGAGACAACAAGAGCGGAGCTCGAATCCTCATCACAAAAGACTTGATCAGCTTCATCGTTGTTCATGCACCGGTGCATGGCCACTTGCTCAAGGGCTTCCATCTCCTCTTCACTCATGGAGTCATAGGTTTCGTCGTCGTTGTGCGCTTGTTGGTACACTCAAAGGACTTGTGGCCTCGGCCGCCGCATGTGAAACACTTGATGGAACTTGTCTTGACGGTCTCATCGGTTGGAGTAGATGATGAAGCACGCAACTTGAAGTTGTTTGTAGTAGGAGGACAACTTGAGGTTGTCGAAGTTTTCTTGTAACTCGACTTGTCGCTGTTGCTTGTAGATGGTTTGGTTGAGGTAGAAGGTGTTGGAGTCATTGAAGCTTGGGTGTTGGAGAAGCCGTAGCTCTTGGAGGAGTACTTGGCGCACTTGAAGTCATCTTTCACTTGGCATTCCGCTTTGTTAGCTTGATGCACGAGCTCAATGAGGTTAGAGTAGGGTTGGAAGTCAGCAATCTTCTTGATGGGATGATTGAGGCCATTCAAGAACGGGCCATAGTTTGCTCATCATCTTCTTTGACATTGGCTCTTATCATGGCAATCTCCATTTCCTTGTAGTATTCTTCAACGGTCTTTGTTCCTTGCTTGAGGAGTTGGAGTTTCTTGAAGAGATCGCGGTTGTAGTAGGTTGGCACAAAGCATGCGCGCATGACATCTTTCATTTCCTCCCATGTGGTGATTGGTGGTTCACCTCTTGCTTCTCGGTTGTCAAGGACTTGTTCCCCCCATATGAGCACATAGTCTTGGAACTCAAGGGATGCCATAGCTATCTTCTTCTCTTCCTCATAGTTGTGCGAACGAAAGATCTTGTTGACCTTCAATGCCCATGAAAGGTACTCTTCGGGATAATTGCTTCCATTGAACTTGGGCATGGCGAACTTGAGCTTGCTGTAGTGTTGCTCTTCATTGTGTTGGGGTCGATGGTGATTGAGGGAGTCCTGGACTAGGGGGTGTCCAGATAGCCGAACTATCATCATCGGCTGGACTCCAAGACTATGAAGATACAAGATTGAAGACTTCGTCCCGTGTCCGGATGGGACTTTCCTTGGCGTGGAAGGCAAGCTTGGCGATACGGATATGTAGATCTCCTACCATTGTAACCGACTCTGTGTAACCCTAGCCCTCTCCGGTGTCTATATAAACCGGATGGCTTTAGTCCGTAGGACGAACAACAATGATACCACAGGCTAGCTTCTAGGGTTTAGCCTCCTTGATCTCATGGTAGATCTACTCTTGTAATACCCACATCATCAATATCAATCAAGCAGGACGTAGGGTTTTACCTCCATCAAGAGGGCCCGAACTTGGGTAAAATATCGTGTCCCTTGTCTCCTGTTACCATCTGCCTAGACGCACAGTTTGGGACCCCCTACCCGAGATCCGCCGGTTTTGACACCGACATTGGTGCTTTCATTGAGAGTTCCTCTGTGTCGTCACCGATAGGCTCGATGGCTTCTTAGATCATCAACAACGACGCAGTCCAGGGTGAGACCTTCCTCCTCGGACAGATCTTCTTATTCGGCGGCTTTGCACTGCAGGCCAATTCGCTTGGCCATCTGGAGCAGATCGAAAGCTACGCCCCTGGCCGTCAGGTCATATTTGGAAGTTTGAACTTCACGGCTGACATCCGCGGGGATTTGATCTTCGATGGATTCGAGCCACAGCCGAGCGTGCCGCACTGTCAGGACGGGCATGATTTAGCTCTGCAGCCGGACAGTACCCTGGAGGCCGCACACGAGTTCGCTCCGATCTTCAATTCGGAGCCGGCTGCGCAGATCGAGGACGGGTGGCTAGACACCGCCTCGGGGGCTGCAACCTCTATGGCGATAGAGCCGAACACTGACCTTGTCACTCATGAAGCCCATGACACCGAGGTGCCGGACTCCTCGCCGGACTCCGAACCTCCCGCGCCCCCTCCAATCGAATCTGACTGGGCGCCGATCATGGAGTTCACCGCTGCGGACATCTTTCAACACTCACCTTTCGGTGACATCTTGAGCTCGCTAAAGTATCTCTCGTTATCAGGAGAGCCCTGGCCGGACTGCAGTCAGGACGGTTGGGATGCGGACGACGAAGAAATTCAAAGCCCACCCACCACCCACTTAGTAGCCACTGTCGACGATCTAACTGACATGCTAGAATTCGACTCCGAAGACAACGACGGTATGGACGATGATGCCGGAGACGACCAAGAACCAGCGCCTACTGGGCACTGGAAAGCCACCTCATCATATGACATATACATGGTGGATATCTCAAAGGATGGGAATGGCAAAGGAACAGCGGAGGATGACCCCTCCAAGAAACAGCCCAAGCGCCAGCGTCAGCGGCGCCGCTCTAAATCCCGCCACAGCAAGAATGGAGATTCCGGCACCGGAGATAATAACGCCCCAGACAGTGCCGAAGACAACCCCCTCCAGCAAGATTCAGCACAGGAGGACGGAGACACCAGCGCTCATGAGAAAGCAGCAGAGGAAGAAGTAGAGGATTACATGCCTCCCTCCGGAGACGAGGCAAGCCTCGACAACAACGAATTCGTCGTGCCTGAGGATCCCGTCGAACAAGAGCGTTTTAAACACAGGCTTATGGCCACGACAAACAGCCTCAAGAAAAAGCAGCAGTAGCTTAGAGCTGATCAAGATCTGCTAGCCGACAGATGGATTGAAGTCCTTGCGGCCGAAGAGCATGAGCTCGACCGCCCCTACAAAAGCTACCCTAAACGCAAGCTGCTACCCCGATTAGAGGAGGAGAAATATGAACCTGCATCACCAGCAGACAATACGGCTGACCGACCACCCCGTGGCCGCGACAGAGAGGCCTCTAGGCCCTCCACCAGAACCGTACCCTGACATCGCTCGAAAAGCACAAGGCCACAGGGGAATGCTCCGTACTTGTGAGATATATTGGAGGATAAGGCAAGACAATCAAGATCGATCTATGGATCGCGTGGGCGCCCCATGATACGCGACGACAACCGTCGCGCCGGACACAGTAAGTCCGGCCGGGCCGAACAAAATATACAAAGCTCTTTTGAACTCCGTCGTGATATCGCCCAGTACAGAGGAGCCGCACACCCACTATGCTTCACAGATGAAGTAATGGATCATCAAATCCACGAAGGGTTTAAACCCGTGAATATTGAATCTTACGATGGCACAACAGACCCCGCGGTTTGGATCGAAGACTATCTCCTTCACATCCACATGGCCCGCGGTGATGATCATCACGCCATCAAATATCTCCCACTCAAGCTTAAAGGACCAGCCCGGCATTGGCTTAACAACTTGCCAGCAGAGTCAATTGGGAGTTGGGAAGACCTGGAAGCCGCATCCCTCGATAACTTCCAAGGCACGTATGTGCGACCACCAGACGCTGACGACCTAAGCCACATAATTCAGCAGCCAGACGAATCGGCCAGACAATTCTGGACACGGTTCTTAACCAAGAAAAACCAAATCGTCGACTGTCCGGATGCGGAGGCCCTCGCGGCCTTCAAACATAACATCCGTGACGAGTGGCTTGCCTGGCACCTGGGACAGGAAAAGCCGAAATCCATGGCAGCCCTCACATCACTCATGACCCGCTTCTGTGCGGGTGAGTACAGCTGGCTAACACGCAGCAACAACCTCAACAAAAATTCCGGCAGTCCGGATATCAAGGACCGAATGGCAGGTCGCGTCACAACAAAAACAAACGCCGCATTAATGGCGATAATAGTGAGGATACAGTAGTCAATGCTGGATTCAGAGGCTCTAAACCCGGTCAGCGGAAAAAGCCATTCAAAAGAACTACTCCGGGTCCGTCCAATTTGGACCGAATACTCGACCACTCGTGCCAGATACACGGCACCCCCGAAAAGCCAGCCAACCACACCAACAGGGACTGTTGGGTATTCAAGCAGGCAGGCAAGTTAATTGCCGAAAACAACGACAAGGGGCTGCATAGCAATGACGAGGAAGAGACCCGACCACCGAACAATAGAGGATAGAAGGGTTTCCCCCCACAAGTGTGGACGGTGAACATGATATATGCAACACACATACCCAAGAGGGAGCGGAAGCGTGCACTCAGAGATGTATACGCGATGGAGCCAGTTGCCCCGAAGTTCAATCCATGGTCCTCCTGCCCGATCACTTTTGACCGAAGGGACTACCCCACCAGCATCCTCCATGGCGGATTCGCCTCATTGGTTTTAGACCCAATCATCGATGGATTTCACCTCACCAGAGTCCTGATGGACGGCGGCAGCAGCCTGAACCTGCTTTATCAGGATACAGTGCGCAAAATGGGCATAGACCCCTCAAGGATCAAACCTACAAAGACGACCTTTAAAGGCGTCATACCAGGTGTAGAGGCCAATTGTACAGGCTCAGTTACACTGGAAGTGGTATTCGGATCCCCGGATAACTTCCAAAGCGAAGAGTTAATCTTCGACATAGTTCCGTTCCGCAGCGGCTATCATGCTCTACTCGGATGCACCGCGTTTGCAAAGTTCAACGCGGTACCGCACTACGCATACCTTAAGCTCAAGATGCCAGGCCCTCGAGGAGTCATCATAGTCAACGGAAACACTGAATGCTCTCTTCGAACGGAGGAACATACAACGGCTCTCGCGGCAGAAGTACAGTGCAGCCTCTTAAGGCAATTCTCAAGTCCGGCCGTTAAGCGACCGGACATGGCTAAACGCGCCCGGAGTAACCTACAACAAGACCACCTGGCACGTTTTGAGCACGCGTAGCAATGCGGCCCCAACCCCAGCCCCTACAAAATTTCAAGACGGGTCCTTCGCGTACATCATTATGCTCTGAAGATACCATGGGCATAGGGGGAGGGGCACGACCACGATAGGCCCAGAATGCGGCTTAACCACACCATGGGCTCTCAAGTGTGTCGTTCTTTTTTCTTTTCTTTTTTTTACCCACAGGACCCCGTTCATCAGAGGCCCTGTCCGGCAGTAGACCTGCCGAACTCACGATGCAACAGCCAGGGAAGGAGAAAGGCTACGACGAATATCCAGGTGGTCTCCATTATGAGCATTAAATCTGTTTTATACACCATTCCGCAGCCTACCCCTGGAGGGGGACATGTTTAATAGTCCCATCCCTTGCTTATCGCACCATTTGTATCGTTCTGCATTCACAGCAGTATTTCTTGAATAAACAATGCACCTTTTTGCTTACAATTGCATTCCTTTCTTATACATATGTTCATTTATGACATGTTGCATCTGTGCACTTCGGTACGGCTAAATACACCAGGGGCTTATGTTTCCCGCATCATGGTGCGATAAGTCCGAACACTTTCACAAGTGCGGCACCCCGAACTTATAGCATTATATGCATCGGCTCTGAAACATGTCTTGGGTCAATAGTTGGGTTTGCCCGGCTCCCATGTTTTGGTACCTTATGTTCCGTTGTATCGGCTAAGGTAGCACTGGGAGAACCACTGCGATTGCACCCTAGTTGAGTTGGGCGAGCGCCTCAGTGGAGAAAGCTAAAACTGACCGTCATGATGAGGCGAGAGCCGGTCGCTGTTCGAGAGGTTTTTTCGAGTCCCTAAAGACTTATGCCGCTTAGAGCGAGGAACCGGCTTTGTCCGGCCCAGGCGTGGATAGCGCCCCAAATTCGGCCTTCTGAACACTAGAGGCTTCGCCGAAATTTAAAATTATAGAATTCTATGGCTAAGTGAGAGTGTTCAAGCATTATAAGTTCGGTTGCCTTGTTCGTTGTGTTGAGCGCCTCCCTAGATGGACCCAAAAATGGGAACAAGAGTGCTCAAATTTATCCCGAACACCCCAGCACTCGTGGCATGGGGGCCGAAGCCGACGACTTGCCATCTCTCAGATTTGATAAACGGCCGCACAGAAGGTAATATTTTCAATTAACAAGCGTTGCTTCGCGCATATGAACAAAGTTTTCAGCGCACAGGATAACAAAATGCGAGTCTACTCAAATATTACATCTTTGGAGCACTCACCTGCAATAGTGCGGGCACCCTTCAGAACAGTCTTATAATACATCTCGGGCGTACGATACTCCTTGCCCAGCAGTGGCGCGTCCGTCACAAGCTTCTCAGCATCCATCTTGCCCAGTGCACCTTTGCGCGGGCAAGGGCCCGACGGGCACCTTCAATGCAGGCGGAGTGCTTGATGACTTCAACCCATGGACACGCATCCACCAGCCGCCGCACCAGGCCGAAGTAGCTCCCAGGAACGGCCTCCTTAGGCCACAGCCGAACTATGAGGCCCCTCATGGCCTGTTCGGCCACTTTGTGGAGCTCGACAAGCTGCTTCAGCTGGTCGCTAAGGGGCACCGGATGTTCGGCCTCAGCATACTGAGACCAGAAGACCTTCTCCATCGAGCTCCCCTCCTCGGCCCGGTAGAAAGCGGCAGCATCGGACACGCTACGAGGAAGATCTGCGAACGCTCCTGGAGAGCTCCGAATTCGGGTAAGTGATAGGTAATTCACACTCACATGCTTACTTTGCATGAAAAATGCCTTACCCGCTACTATTTTCTTCAACGCCTCAATTTCTTGGAGGGCCTTGTAGGCTTCGGCCTTAGCGGCTTTGGCACTATCAAGAGCCGATGCAAGCTCGGACTCTTGAGTCTTCGAGTCACGCTCCAGGCTCTCATGTTTTTCCACGAGATCCTGGAGCTCTTGTTGTACCTACGCCACCCGCGCCTCCTGCTTCTCTTGCTCGGTGCGCTCCGCGGCCGCATTACGTTCGGCCGCGGACACCGCCTCCTTCAGGGTCGCCATCTCGGTCGTGGCACCTGCAATACCCATGTTATCCTTGTCAATTTTCTTGCAACCAAATCCTTTTCTGTAAGGTACAATCTTAATACGGTGCTATTCACCTTCCTTGTCCTCGAGCTGCTTCTTGGCACGGCCGAGCTCGTTCTCGGACCGCTCGAGGCTTTGCTTCAAACTATTGACCTCCGCAGTCAGTGCGGCAGAGGTCAGCAGCACAGCCTGCAACCCCATATTGACATATTTCATGACTCCTGCGTATATCTTTTTAGATCCTCAGTACGGCTTTTCTTTCCGAATAACGAACCGAGCATCAGGGGCTACTGTCTATGCGGTACTATTCTACATATATCAAAATTCTTACCTCAAAGCCTGTTAGAAGGCTGCTGCAGGCTTCGGTCAGCCCGCTCTTGGCGAGCTGAACCTTCTGAATCAACGCACTCATGAAGGTGCGGTGTTCCTCTTCGATGGAGGCGCCGTTGAGCGCCTCCAGCAAGCTATCCGGCACCTCTGATTGGACGGAGGCCACTGGCGTCGCGGTCTTGCCCTTCTTACGAAGGGGCCGCCCGTCGGACTCCGGAGCCACTTCAGGTTCCGGTGCGGAGTCCGGCGCAAAGTCCGGGAGGTTGCCCTGCGGCACCTCCGGGGCCTCCTCCTCCCGGCGGGTCCCTTCCCGGGATCCCACCTCAGCATCGTCCGCATCACGGGGGGTGGAGGCGGTCGGAAGGGAATCCATATCCGACGCACCCAAGGACTCGCTCGACGAAGCGGGAAAATCATCCTTGGGCGGACTGCAGGGTTGTATGCGACATTAGAAAGACACTATGTGGCGAAAAGAAAAACCATGAAGTTATTCGGGAGTCCGGATACTTATGATCTCGCCAGGGGCTTGGCCCTTGGAGGCCAATCCTCGTCGTCATCACTAGCGTTGGCAGAGCAGTCCGGGGGAAGAGTCTTCCCCTTCTTGGACCCTTCGACCTCCCTCATTGGGGAAGCCTTCCTTTTCTTCCCTCCCCCTGCTGGGGGAGAGGCCTTCTTCTTCTCCTCCTCGCCTTTGTGGGAGGAGTCTGCCTCGGAGTCATCGTCCGATGACACCTGAAAACGGGAACTCTTCCGAGTGCCCGTGGCCTTCTTCTTGGCCTTCTTCTCCGGCACCACGTGGGGTGCCGGAGCCAGCAGCCCCGTTAAGCGGGCGTCCGCTGGGTCCTCTGGCAATGAGGCCGGACATATAGTCTGTTCAGCCTTCTTCAGCCAGTCCTGTCAAAGGAGAGGGAGTTTAGATCCCGCATAGATTCAAACTATGGAAAACAAGTGTCCCGTAAAGGGCAAAATCGCTTACCTCTCTAGCCGGACGCTGCGAGCTGAATCCGCGATCTTCGGTAGCGGATGCGGGGGCCTCGGCGCCTTTAAAGAACACCCTCCAGACATCTTCGTACATAGTGTCGAAGAGCCCGCTCAAAGTCTGGTGCTGCGCCGAATCGAACTCCCACATACTGAAGCCCCGTCGTTGGCACGGGAGAATCCGGCGGATGAGCATGACCTGGACTATGTTGACAAGCTTGAGCTTCTTGTTCACTAGCTTTTGGATGCAGGCTTGGAGTCCGGTCAGCTCCTCCGAATCACCCCATGTCCGGCAGCTCTCTTTCTAGGAGGTGAGCCGTATGGGGATGCCAGATCTGAATTCGGGGGCCGCTTCCCATTCAGGGTCACGCGGCTCGGTGATGTAGAACCACCCCGATTGCCACCCCTTGATGGTTTCCACGAAAGTGCCCTCAAGCCAAGTAATGTTGGGCATCTTGCCCACCATGGCGCCTCCGCACTCCGCTTGGCTGCCCTTTACAACCTTCGGCTTGATACTGAAGGTCTTGAGCCACAAGCCGAAGTGGGGCTGGATGCAGAGGAAGGCCTCACATATGATGATAAACGCCGAGATATTGAGGATGAAATTCGGGGCCAGATCATGGAAATCCAGGCCGTAGTAGAACATGAGCCCCCGGACAAAGGGATGGAGTGGGAAGCCCAGTCCGCGGAGGAAATGGGAAAGAAATACTACCCTCTCATGGGGCCTGGGGGTGGGGATGAGCTCTCCCTCGTCGGGGAGCTGGTGCGCGATGTCGCTGGACAGATATCCAGCGCTGCGCAGCTTCTAGATGTGCCCCTCCATAACGGAGGAGGCCATCCACTTGCCTCCCGCTCCGGACATAGTTGGAGAAGGTTGAGGTGAGATGTGCGGACTTGGGCGCTGGAGCTCGAGTTCGCGGAGATGGATAAGCCAAGGAGGAAGAAGGTGCAGGTAAAAGGGTTGGATCTTTATCCCCTTATATGGGCGGACGAAAACATGCGTCCCCACCGGCCTGATAAAACTCGCTTATCTCCCAAGCGCCGCAATCAATGGCGCGGTTGGGTTAACCACGTCCATATTGATGGGAATCCCGGAATAAGGGGAACACGATCTCTGCTTCGACAAGATGTGCCAAGGAAACCGCTTCGCTAAACGTGCTAAGGTGGTACAATGAAAACAATTCTAGTAAAGGCTTGGTAAGTGGTGTGACATCACACCACAAAATACGTCAGCAGATTGAACTTGTGTAAATATTAGTCTCTCTATGGTGGTACGTGGACTTTATTTTGCAGAGCCGGACACTATCCTGGTGTTCACAATCTTCTATAAATTATTCGGAGAAGGAACCCGCCTTGCAATGCCGAAGACAACATGCGCGCCGGACTCATCGTCATTGAAGCCTGGTTCAGGGGCTACTGAGGGAGTCCTGGACTAGGGGGTGTCCGGATAGCCGAACTATCATCATCGGCCGGACTCCAAGACTATGAAGATACAAGATTGAAGACTTCGTCCCGTGTCCGGATGGGACTTTCCTTGGCGTGGAAGGCAAGCTTGGCGATACGGATATGTAGATCTCCTACCATTGTAACCGACTCTGTGTAACCCTAGCCTCTCCGGTGTCTATATAAACCGGATGGCTTTAGTCCGTAGGACGAACAACAATGATACCATAGGCTAGCTTCTAGGGTTTAGCCTCCTTGATCTCGTGGTAGATCTACTCTTGTAATACCCACATCATCAATAT
This sequence comes from Triticum dicoccoides, assembly GCF_002162155.2. Taxonomy (NCBI): domain Eukaryota; kingdom Viridiplantae; phylum Streptophyta; class Magnoliopsida; order Poales; family Poaceae; genus Triticum; species Triticum dicoccoides. The sequence continues at coordinate 603,467,341 of NC_041393.1, read as the reverse complement.
CAATCAAGCAGGACGTAGGGTTTTACCTCCATCAAGAGGGCCCAACCTGGGTAAAACATCGTGTCCCTTGTCTCCTGTTACCATCCGCCTAGACGCACAGTTCGGGACCCCCTACCCGAGATCCGCCGGTTTTGACACCGACAGTGATGGTGACACCCTTGACGTGGAGGATTGTCAACCTCATATTGCTCTTAGCGTGGAGGATTTCCATAGTCATCATGCTCTTGATGAACTTGAGGTTGTGGAGGAGCTTGTCGAGCTTGTGGAGGAGCTTGAGGAACTTGACGATGCACTCTTGCTTGGTAGTTTCGCTCTTCGATTTCTTCGCGCAGTGCTTCCTCTTGATTGCGCCTATCTCGGTTGCGGTTGGTGATGGCTAGACTTGATTCTTGAAGGTCATGTTGTGCCTCAAGTGCTTGTGCTTCACGTTGTTGTTGTTGAAGACGTTGAGCCTCGACATCTTGTTCGTCTTGGTGTTGGCGCGCTCGCTCTTCCTCTTGGTGACATTGACGTTGCCTTTCTTGTGCTTGTGCAAGAGGAGGTTGGTTTAGGTGATGACGATGTGCTTGCTCGTTGAATTGCTCTTGTGGATGATTGCCATGTAGAGGATTGCGAGTTGCTTGACGGTCTTTGTGCATGGCTCGATGTAGTGTGTTTGGTGTCGGTGTACTTGAGCCGAAGAAGGTGTCATCGGAGTGTTTACTTGAGCGGCTCAGTCTTGAGTAGGATGGAGTGGTAGAAGATTGGTTTACCAACAAGGCATGAATCTTGTCCATTCTTGCATCGTTCTCTTGTTTGTGTGCGTCGAGCTTGTTGTCAAAGTTTCGTTGTTTGGAGAGTCGCAAGTCGGTGGCGAGATTGTCGATGCGGTTGCTCATTGCTTGTTATTCTTGATGCAAAGCTCGTTGTGCACCAAAGAGGTGGCTCTTGGTGACATAGGATGACATGTCATCATCTTGCTCGATGAAGAGTTGGTTGGTAGAAGAACTTGGCCTATCCATCATTCCAAACAAATGTGTGAGTGGGAGAAAGAGAAGAACTTATACCAAATGTACCTTGACTGATGTTGAAGATGGATCAATGATCACTCAAATGTGGAACAAGGAAATAGCACATCGGTACCAATTCTTGTCGGTTCTCACACCTACACAAGTAAAAGCTTATGGTGGAGCTCGGTTAGGATGGTGGCACAAAATTTGATGCAATTGTTAGTGAGCCTCAATAATGTTGGAAAAGATTCACAAATTTGCAAATGCAACAAGTAGACCAACAGCAAGATATGGTACACGGAAACACACACGCAAATAGATAAGTGGGGTCGTGCAACCAAGGAATGAGCCAAAATGTGGAAACCACTAAAATGCTCTTGTTACACAACACTAGAGAGACTCTAGCACGATTGCATAATAGGCGGATACGAAACTTGTGCACAACCTACTAGGAAAAAATGCAATGACTTCTATCCAAATATGCTATATGTATGGTATTCCGGTGATATGATCCAAGATGATCGAGTATGACAATCTTAATGTAGTATGATGCTATGGTTCTTGCTTATAAGCTCTTTGCTTATCTTTCCCTTTTGCTTAAAAGCTTGTTTGGCTCTTTGACTTTTGAGCTCTTTTCTCATGCAAAACTTCACAAACCAAGATATCAATTGTGTGTATGTGATGACAACTTTGTGACACAAGAGATGATGCCAAGATGTGCACCATGATGATATGGTATGTATGCTATTGGAAGTATGATCACTAATGTGCACAAGTCACGTTGCCGGAAATACTCAATGGCTAGTATCGATGGGTAAGCAACACAAAATTGGGCTATGGTGGTTATCAATGCAATGGCAAGGAATAGACAAAGATGTCGTCGGGGTTACCACCGAGGTAGTCGGTTGTAATCACGCACGGTTGTTGGCGATGACGAGTCCTTGGTGAAGATGAGCGGTGGTGATGTTAATGTCGAACCGTACCTATATAGCCGAAACACAATAGGACACGGGAACCACAACTCAAATGCTCAAAGACCAAAATGGGTCAAAATTATCGGAGAGGGTAGCGGTTAAACGATGGTGGTGCTTGCGGAAAGCAGAGGTGGTATCAGAGTGCGTATGCGGAAGTGGTGGCGGTGGCTGAAATTTTTCAGGCGAAAAAAGTCCAGTTTTGTCAGGGAACAACGGACGTCCAATCGTCGAACGTCCAATGGCTAGCGGATGTCCGGTGCCTGGGCGATTTTGGTCACGGGATGAACAACTTGTGTTCGAGGTGGAGGAGGCGAAATTGGTCAAATCCGAGCGATTTTGTGGATGGAAAAGGTGGAGATGATGGGGGAAAGTGATACGTCTCCAACGTATCTACTTTTTCTCACACTCTTCATCTTGTTTTGGACTCTAATTTGCATGATATGAATGGAACTAACCCCGTACTAATGTTGTTTTCTGAAAAACTACCATGGTGTTGTTTTTGTGCAGAAATAGAAGTTCTTGGAATGGAACGAAACTTTGCGAGGATTTTTTATATCAATAGTAAGAATTTCTGGAGCCAAGACATGCAGGAGAGGGGAACCTGGGTGGGCACAACCCACTGCTACATCTTGAGCACTACGTTGGTTTTCCCTTGAAGAGGAAAGGGTGATGCAGCAAAGTAGCGTAAGTATTTCCCTCAGTTTTTGAGATACAAGGTATCAATCCAGTAGGAGGCTCCGCGCAAGTCCCTCATACCTACACAAACAAACAAGAACCTCGCCACCAACGCGATAAAGGAGTTGTCAATCCCTTCACGGCCACTTGCGAAAGTGAGATCTGATAGAGATAATATGATAAGATAAATATTTTTGGTATTTTTATGATATAGATTGAAAAGTAAAGATTGCAAAATAAAGTAGATCGTAAACTTATATGATGGAAATAGACCCGGGGGCCATAGGTTTCACTAGTGGCTTCTCTTAAGATAGCATAAGTATTACGGTGGGTGAACAAATTACTGTCGAGCAATTGATAGAAAAGTGCATAGTTATGAGAGTATCTAGGCATGATCATGTATATAGGCATCACGTCCGCAACAAGTAGATCAAAACGATTCTGCATCTACTACTATTACTCCACACATCGACCGACTCCTGCCTGCATCTAGAGTATTAAGTTCATAAGAACAGAGTAACACATTAAGCAAGATGACATGATGTAGAGGGATAAACTCAAGCAATATGATATAAACCCCATCTTTTTATCCTCGATGGCAACAATACAATAGGTGCCTTGCTGCCCCTGCGGTCACTAGGAAAGGACAGCGCAAGATTGAACTCAAAGCTAAGCACTTCTCCCATTGCAAGAAAGATCAATCTAGTAGGCCAAACCAAACTGATAATTCAAAGAGACTTGCAAAGATAACCAATCAAACATAAAAGAATTCAGAGAAGATTCAATTATTTCTCATAGATAAACTTGATCATAAACCCACAATTCATCGGATCTCGACAAACACACCGCAAAAAGAGCTACATCGAATAGATCTCCAAGAAGATCGAGGAGAACTTGGTATTGAGATTCAAAGAGAGAGAAGAAGCCATCTAGCTAATAACTATGGACCCGAAGGTCTATGGTAAACTACTCACAACTCATCAGAGAGGCCTTGGAGATGATGTAGAGGCTCTTTGTGGTCGATTCCACCTCCAGCAGAGCACTGGCGAAGGCTCCAAGATGGGATCTCGTGGATACAGAAGGTTGCGGCGGTGGAATTAGGTTTTCGTGGTGCTCCTGGATGTTTTCGGGGTGCGTGGATATATATAGGAGGAAGAAGTAGGTCAGTGGAGCCACAAGGGGCCCACGAGGGTGGGGCGCGCGCCCACCCCCCTAGGGTGCGCCCTCCTACCTCGTGGCTTCCTCGTCTGCTGCTTGACGTCTACTCCAAGTCTCATGGATTGCGTTTGTTCGAAAAAGATCGCTCCCGAAGGTTTCATTCCATTTGGACTCCATTTGATATTCCTTTTTTTCGAGAACACTGAAAGAGGCAAAAAACAGCAATTCAGGCTGGGCCTCCGGTTAGTAGGTTAGTCCCAAACATGATATAGAAGTGTAAAGTAAAGCGAATAAACATCCATAACGTGTAATATAATAGCATGGACCAATCAAAAATTATAGATACGTTGGAGACGTATCAAGCATCCCCAAGCTTAATTCCTACTCGTCCTTGAGTATGTAAATGATAAAAAGAGAATTTTTGATGTGGAATGCTACCTAGCATAATTCTCAATGTAATTTTCTTTATTGTGGCATGAATGTTCAGATCCAAATGATTCAAAATAAAGTTCATATTGACATAAAAACAATAATACTTCAAGCATACTAACAAAGCAATCATGTCTTCTCGAAATAACATGGCTAAAGAAAGTTATCCCTACAAAATCATATAGTCTGGCTATGCTCTATCTTCATCACACAAAGTATTTAATCATGCACAACCCTGATGACAAGCCAAGCAATTGTTTCATACTTTAGTATTCTCAAACATTTTCAACTTTCACGCAATACATGAGGGTGAGCCATGGACATAGCACTATATGTGGAATAGGATGGTGGTTGTGGAGAAGACAAAAAGGAGAAGATAGTCTCACATCAACTAGGCATATCAACAGGCTATGGAGATGCCCATTAACAGATATCAATGTGAGTGAGTAGGGATTGCCATGCAACGGATGCACTAGAGCTATAAGTGTATGAAAGCTCAACAAAAGGAACTAAGTGTGTGTGCATCCAACTCGCTTGCTCATGAATACCTAGGGCATTTTGAGGAAGCCCATCATTGGAATATACAAGCCAAGTTCTATAATGAAAAATTCCCACTAGTATATGAAAGTGACAACATAGGAGACTCTCTATCATGAAGATCATGGTGCTACTTTGAAGCACAAGTGTGCTAAAAGGATAGTAGCATTGTCCCTTCTCTCTTTTTCTCTCATTTCCCCCTTTTTTTTCTTTTTTTCCTTTTTTTATTTGGCCTTTCTTTTTTTTCATTTGGCCTTTCTCTTTTTTTCTTTTTTTTATAAAGTCCGAAGTCTCATCCTGACTTGTGGGGGAATCATAGTCTCCATCATCCTTTCCTCACTTGGGATAATGCTCTAATAATGAAGATCATCACACTTTTATTTACTTACAACTCAAGATTACAACTCGATACTTAGAACAAAATATGACTCTATATGAATGCCTCCGGTGGTGTACCGGGATATGCAATGAATCAAGAGTGACATGTAAGAAATAATTATGAAGGTGGCTTTGCCACAAATACGATGTCAACTACATGATCATGCAAAGAGTAATATGACAATGATGATGCGTGTCATAATAAACGGAACGGTAGAAAGTTGCATGGCAATATATCTCGGAATGGCTATGGAAATGCCATAATAGGTAGGTATGGTGGCTGTTTTGAGGAAGGTATATGGTCGGTGTATGGTACCGGCAAAAGTTGCGCGACACAAGAGAGGCTAGCAATGGTGGAAGGATGAGAGTGTGTATAATCCACGGACTCAACATTAGTCATAAAGAACTCATATACTTATTGCAAAAATCTACAAGTCATTGAAAACAAAGTACTACATGCATGCTCCTAGGGGGATAGATTGGTAGTAAAAGACCATCGCTCGTCCTCGACCGCCACTCATAAGGAAGACAATCAATAAATAAATTATGCTCCAACTTCATCACAAAGCGGTTGACCATACGTGCATGCTACGGGAATCACAAACTTCAACACAAGTATTCCTCAAATTGATAATTACTCCACTAGCATGACTCTAATATCACCATCCTCATATCTCAAAACAATTATCAAGCATCAAATTGAGCATAGCATCTAATTCACTTTCTATGATAGTTTTTATTATACCCAACTTGGATGCTCATCATTCTAGGACCAATTTTATAACCATAGAAAATACCATGCTGTTCTATAAGACTCCCAAAATAATATAAGTGAAGCATGAGATATCAACAATTTCTACAAAATTAAACCACCGCCGTGCTCTAAAAGATATAAGTGAAGCACTAGAGCAAAAATTATCTAGCTCAAAAGATATAAGTGAAGCACATAGAGTATTCTAATAAATTCCAAATCAAGTGTGTCTCTCCCAAAAGGTGTGTACAGCAAGGATGACTGTGGTAATCTAAAAAGCAAAGACTCATATCATACAAGACGCTCCAAGCAAAACACATATCATGTGGCGAATAAAAATATAGCTCCAAGTAAAGTTACCAATAAATGAAGACGAAAGAGGGGATGCCTTCCGGGGCATCCCCAAGCTTAGGCTTTTGGTTGTCATTGAATATCTTGGGGTGCCATGGGCATCCCCAAGCTTAGGCTCTTGCCACTCCTTATTCCACAGTCTATCAAATCTTTACCCAAAACTTGAAAACTTCACAACACAAAACTCAACAGGAATTCTTATAAGCTCCGTTAGTGCAAGAAAGAAAAACCACCACATAAGGTACTGTAATGAACTCATTCTTTATTTATATTGGTGTTAAACCTACTGTATTCCAACTTCTCTATGGTTCATACCCCCCGATACTAGCCATAGATGCATCAAAATAAGCAAACAACACACGAAAAACAGAATCTGTCAAAAACAAAACAGTCTGTAGCAATCTGTAACTTTAGAAAACTTCTGGAATTCTAAAAATCCTACCAAAATAGGAAGTCCTGGGAAATTTGTCTATTGATCTACGGCAAAAATAATCAACGCAAAAGTACGTTTCTATGATTTACTAAAATTATTCTCGTGCATGCAAAAGTTTCTGTTTTTTAGCAGAATCAAATTAACTACCATCGTAGGTTATCCTATAGGTACTACTTGGCACAAACACTAACTAAACATAAAACCACATCTAAACAGAGGCTATATGAACTTTTTATGGAATAACAGCAAGGAAAAATATTGGGTTGTCTCCCATCATGCGCTTTTCTTTAAAGCCTTTTAGCTAGGCATTGATAATTTTAATGATGCTCACATGAAAGACAAGAATTGAAGCACAAAGAGAGCATCATGACACACGTGACAAACACATCTAAGTCTAACATACTTACTATGCATAGGCATATTATAAGCAAAAAAATTATCATAGCAAGAAAAATTAGCATATGCAAGGAAGAAGAAAGAGACGATGTCAATCTCAACATTACGAGGGGTAACTTAGTAACATGAAAATTTCTACAACCATATTTTTCTCTCTCATAATAATTACATGTAGGATCATGAGCAAATTCAACAATATAGCTATCACAAAACATATTCTCAACATGATCCACATGCATGCCAAGTTGACACTCTCCCAAGATAGTGGGATTAACATTAACTAAAGTCATGAGCTCTCCAAACCCACTTTTATCAAAAATATCATAAGATTGAACATGCTCCAAATATGTGGGATCTAAAGTTGACACTCTTCCAAACTGTCGGTACGGAGACGACACCTATGGGATCACATGAATCCCTACTATGGTTGCGGGGCGCGAGATGGTGAGAAGAGCGGGATCAACAGTCAGTACAAGCACACAGGTCGTTTATCCAGGTTCGGGCCGTAGAGATGCATAAAACCCTAGTCCTGCTTTGATGTGTGTATTTGTGTTCTTGAGGTTCCTGAACTAGCTACAGGGAGTGTAACTTGTTCAAAAGTCTGAATCCTTCTCCTGGGTTCCCCGGGCCTCCTTTTATAGGCAAGGGGATCGCCACAGTGGCACACAGGAGGTGGCATCAGGGCACTGTAGCTAAGCCTATCGCTATCTATTACAAGACAAGACGCATTTAATGTGCCGCCTAACATGTCCCCTCCACTTTATCGCTGCCTCGCCCTGCCTTGACACGCACCTGGGCCAGTGAGGCGGTCAGCGCCATGTAAGCTGGCAGGCAGCTGAGGTGGCGCGGTGTTAGGGCCTTCATGAAGGTTTGCATGCCACCACGTAGGCATGTGCTGAGTTGGTTGAGGGGCCTTGCGTCGACACGCAAGCGCCCGCCCAGCTGGTATGCTGACAGTTGCATGGAAGCGGTGGCAGAAGCTTAGCGGGCGCGGGCCTGGTTGCGGCCTCCCAGACGCCCTCGGCAAGGGCCTTGCCGGGGCCCTGACAAGGGTATTGCCGTGGCGTTGCGGTCGTCCCTGGGAAGGATCTTGCCGGGGGTCTTGTGTTTTTCCTCGGTGAGAACCTCGCCGAGGTCCGTCGTCTTTTATTCCTCCTCTGATTTGGAGCATGTCTTGTCTTCACAAAGATCTGCATGCCATCACGGAGGGCCTCCCGAGCCTTGGTCCCAACGCGGTTGGTGGCGCTGGAGGAACTGGGGCTCAAGGGAGGTGCGCTTTGCTGGTGTGAGTTTGGGAAAGTTGCCTCGGGCAAGGCCCCTGCTGGGGCCGTGGAGGCTGCCCCAGCAAGGATCTTGCTGGGGAGAAACACCTTGCCCTCTCGGCCTTCCAGTCTTGGCGTGGCTTCTGATAGTTCTATGGCTCTAACTCCTCCCTCTATCTTGCCCAGTGTGGTTGTGGGCGCGGCTCTGACTGCCCGTGCACTTAGTAAGGGGTACAAAGTTGTGCCCCTACTTTAGTACACCAACACAAACCCACTTTCAATATTATTGCAAACACTATTATCAGTCTCATACTCATCATGGGGCTTAAATAAATTTTCAAGATCATAAGAAGAATCACCCCAATCATTGCAACAAATAGTAGACATGGCAAAACTACCATCCCCAAGCTTAGGGTTTAGCAATCTATTAGCACAATTGACATCAATAGGATTTATAATAAAATCATTGCAATCGTGCTTTTTATTCAAGGAGCTATCATGAATCTCTTCATAAATTTCTTCATCACAATTTTCAGATTCATGAATTTCAAGCAAAACCTCATATAGATAATCTAGTGCACAAAACTCACTAGCAATTGGTTCATAATAATTGGATCTCTTAAAAAGATTAGCAAGCGGATGAGGATCCATAGATCTTAGATTCTCTGTTTAGCAATAAATAAACAACTATTCCAACCAAATGAGCAAACAAGCCAAGTAAGACATCAAAGCAAATGAAGTGACAAACAGAAGAAGGGCGAATAAAATGGCAAGGGTGAAGTGGGGGAGAGGAAAACGAGAGGCAAATGGCAAATAATGTAATGCGAGGGAGATGAGTTTGTGATGGGTACTTGGTATGTCTTGACTTGAGCGAAGACCTCCCTGGCAACGGCGCCAGAAATCCTTCTTGCTACCTCTTGAGCACTGCGTTGGTTTTTCCTTGAAGAGGAAAGGGTGATGCAGCAAAGTAGCATAAATATTTCCCTCAATTTTTGAGAACCAAGGTATCAATCCAGTAGGAGGCTCCATGCAAGTCCCTCATACCTACACAAACAAACAAGAACCTCGCAACCAACGCGATAAAGGAGTTGTCAATCCCTTCACGGCCACTTGCGAAAGTGAGATCTGATAGAGATAATATAATAAGATAAATATTTTTGGTATTTTTATGATATAGACCGAAAAGTAAAGATTGCAAAATAAAGTAGATCATAAACTTATATGATGGAAAATAGACCCGGGGGCCATAGGTTTCACTAGTGGCTTCTCTCAAGATAGGCTGGCAATCGCATGGAAGCGGTGGCAGAAGCTTGGCGGGTGCGGGCCTGGTTGCGGCCTTGCTGACGCCCTCGGCAAGGGCCTTGCCGGGGCCCCGGCAAGGGTCTTGCCGTGGCATTGCGGTCGTCCCCGACAAGGATCTTTCCAGGGTTCTTGTGTTTTTCCTCGGTGAGAACCTCGCCGAGGTTCGTTGTCTTTTATTCCTCCTCTGATTTGGAGCGTGTCTTGTCTTCACAAAGATCTGCATGCCATCACGGAGGGCCTCCCGAGGCTTGGTGCCAATGCGGTTGGTGGCACTGGAGGAACTAGGGCTCAAGGGAGGTGCACTTTGCTGGTGTGAGTTTGGGCAAGTTGCCTCCGGCAAGGCCCCTGCTGGGGCCATGGAGGCTGCCCCGGCAAGGATCTTGCCGGGGAGAACCACCTTGCCCTCTCGGCCTTCTGGTCTTGGTGTGGCTTCTGATAGTTCTGTTGGTCTAACTCTTCCCTCTGTCTTGCCCAGTGTGGTTGTGGGCGCGGCTCTGACTGCCCGTGCACTTAGTAAGGGGTACAAAGTTGTGCCCCTACTTTAGTACACCGACAGGAGCCCCCGGGCCTGGGCCACACATAAGCACGACGCGTTTGTTGGGCCAGGCCCAAAAATGGTGCGCGGGCAGGTGGGGCGGTTTTTACCGCAGTAACTTTTCGTCCACTGCGCTTCCCCATGACCCGCATTGAACGCGTGACGTGGGGGTTACGCGCACGGGTGATCGAAGCATGCTTGCGTCATCTTGTGGTGGACAGTAAAGAAGTGCCTTGCGTGTCCCTTCGAGACCGCGGGGCCGCTGTTCACTTACTGTTCTTACCTGGGAACCGTCACTCCACGCGTCTCATTATGCCCTTCTCTCGCGCCACGTACGCTGCATGCACGACGCGGGGCGAATGACAGGTGCGCGGAATGCAGGAAGTCATGCGCGCGTGGGTCGATTCCCATGCGCCTTCAATTGGGCGGGGAAGGCGGTTGATGGCCCCGCCTGCTATCACCTTAATGGGATGGATTGGCTGGAAGGGGCGTGAGGGAGTTCTAAACTAGGGGGTGTCCGGATAGCCGAACTATCATCATCGGCCGGACTCCAAGACTATGAAGATACAAGATTGAAGACTTCGTCCCGTGTCCGGATGGGACTTTCCTTGGCGTGGAAGGCAAGCTTGGCGATACAGATATGTAGATCTCCTACCTTTGTAACCGACTCTGTGTAACCCTAGTCCTCTCCGGTGTCTATATAAACCGGATGGCTTTAGTCCATAGGACGAACAACAATCATACCATAGGCTAGCTTCTAGGGTTTAGCCTCCTTGATCTCGTGGTAGATCTACTCTTGTAACCCACATCATCAATATTAATAAGCAGGACGTAGGGTTTTACCTCCATCAAGAGGGCCCAAACCTGGGTAAAAACATCGTGTCCCTCGTCTCCTGTTACCATCCGCCTAGACGCATAGTTCGGGACCCCCTACCCGAGATCCGCCGGTTTTGACACCGACATTGGTGCTTTCATTGAGAGTTCCTCTGTGTCATCACCGATAGGCTCGATGGCTTCTTCGATCATCAACGACGATGCAGTCCAGGGTGAGACCTTCCTCCCTGGACAAATCTTCATATTCGGCGGCTTCACACTGCGGGCCAATTCGCTTGGCCAGCTGGAGCAGATCGAAGGCTACGCCCCTGGCCGCCAGGTTAGATTTGGAAGTTTGAACTTCACAGCTGACATCCGTGGGGACTTGATCCTCGACGGATGCGAGCCACAGCCGAGCGTGCCGTACTGTCACGATGGGCATGATTTAGCTCTGCAGCCGGACAGTACCCTGGAGGCTGCACTCGAACCCGCTCCGATCTTCGACTCGGAGCCGGCTGCGCAGACCAAGGATGGATGGCTAGACACCACCTCGGGGGCTGCAACCTCTACGGCGATAGAGCCGAACACCGATCTTGTCCCTAATAAAGCTCGTGACTCCGAGGTGCCGGACTCCTTGCCGGACTCCGGACCTCCCGCGCCCCCTCCAGTCGAATCCGATTGGGCGCCGATCATGGAGTTCACCGCGGCGGACATCTTTCAACACTCACCTTTTGGCGACATCTTGAGTTCGCTAAAGTACCTCTCGTTATCAGGAGAGGCCTGGCCGGACTGCGGCCAGGATGGTTGGGATGCGGACAATGAAGAAATTCAGATCCCACCCACCACCCACTTGGTAGCCACTGTCGACGATCTAACTGACATGCTAGATTACGACTCTGAGGACATCGACGGTATGGACGACGATGCCGGAGACGACCAAGAACCAGCGCCCACCGGGCACTGGAAAGCCACCTCTTCATACGACATATACATGGTGGATATCCCAAAGGATGGGAACGGCGAAGGAATAGCGGAGGATGACCCCTCCAAGAAACAGCCCAAGCGCCAGCGTCAGCGGCGCCGCTCTAAATCCCGCCATAGCAACAAAGAACGAGGATTCCGGCACCAGAGACAATAATACACCGGATAGCGCCGAAGACAACCCACTCCAGCAAGATCCAGCACAGGAGGGGGACACCAGCCCTCATGAGAGAGCGGCCGAAGAAGAGGTAGAGGACTATATGCCTCCCTTCGGAGACGAGGCAAGCCTCGACGACGACGAATTCGTCGTGCCTGAGGATCCCGTCGAACAGGAGCATTTCAAACGCAGGCTTATGGCCACGGCAAACAGCCTCAAGAAAAAGCAGCAGCAGCTTAGAGCTGATCAAGATCTGCTAGCCGACAGATGGACCGAAGTCCTCGCGGCTGAAGAGCATGAACTCGAACGCCCCTCCAAAAGCTACCCCAAACGTAAGCTGCTCCCCCGATTAGAGGTGGAGGCATATGATCCCGCTTCACCAGGAGACAATACGGCTGATCGACTACCCCGTGGTCGCGACAGAGAGGCCTCAAGGCCCTTCACTAGACCCGTACCCCGGCATCGCTCGAAAAGCACAAGGCCACAGGGGAACACTCCGGACCTGCGAGACATATTGGAGGATAAGGCAAGACAATCAAGATCGATCTATGGATCACGTGGGCGCACCACGATACGTGACGATGACCGTCACCCCGGACACAGTAAGTCCGGCCGGGCCGAACACAACAGACAAAGCTCTTTTGAGCTCCGTCGCGATATCGCCCAGTATAGAGGCGCCGCACACCCACTGTGCTTCACAGATGAGGTAATGGATCATCAAATCCTAGAAGGGTTTAAACCCGTCAATATTGAATCTTATGATGGCACAACAGACCCCGCGGTCTGGATCGAGGACTATCTCCTCCACATCCACATGGCCTGCGGAGACGATCTCCACGCCATCAAATATCTCCCACTCAAACTTAAAGGACCAGCCCGGCACTAGCTTAACAGCTTGCCAGCAGAGTCAATCGGGAGTTGGGAGGACCTGGAAGCCGCATTCCTCGATAACTTCCAAGGCACGTACGTGCGACCACCAGATGCAGATGACCTAAGCCACATAGTTCAGCAGCCGGACGAATCGGCCAGACAATTCTGGACACGGTTCTTAACCAAGAAAAACCAAATCGTCGACTGTCCGGATGCCGAGGCCCTCGCGGCCTTCAAGCATAACATCCGCGACTAGTGGCTTGCCCGGCACCTGGGACAGGAAAAGCCGAAATCCATGGCAGCCCTTACATCACTCATGACCCGCTTCTGTGCGGGTGAGGACAGCTGGCTAGCACGCAGCAACAACCTCAACAAAAATTCTGGCAGTCCGGATATCAAGGACCGTAGTGGCAGGTCGCGTCGCTACAAAAACAAACGCCGCATTAACAGCGATAACAATGAGGATACGACAGTCAATGCCGGATTCAGAGGCTCTAAACCCGGTCAACGGAAAAAGCCATTCAAAAGAACAACTCAGGGTCCGTCCAATTTGGACCGAATTCTCGACCGCTTGTGCGAGAGACATGGCACCCCTGAAAAGCCAGCTCACCACACCAATAGGGACTGTTGGGTGTTCAAGAAGGCAGGCAAGTTAATTGCCGGAAACAGCGACAAGGGGCTACATAGCGATGACGAGGAAGAGACCCGACCACCAAACAATAGAGGACAGAAGGGTTTCCCCCCATAGGTGCGGACGGTGAACATGATATATGCCACGCACATACCCAAAAGGGAGCGGAAGCGTGCACTCAGGGATGTATACGCGATGGAGCCAGTTGCCCCGAAGTTCAATCCATGGTCCTCTTGCCCGATCACCTTTGACTGAAGGGACCACCCCACCAGCATTCGCCATGGTGGGTTCACCGCATTGGTTCTAGACCCAATCGTCGATGGATTTCATCTTACTAGAGTCCTGATGGACGGCGGCAGCAGCCTAAACCTGCTTTATCAGGACATGGTGCACAAAATGGGCATAGACCCCTCAAGGATTAAACCTACCAAGACGACCTTTAAAGGCGTCATACCAGGTGTAGAAGCCAATTGTACAGGCTCAGTTACACTGGAAGTGGTCTTCGGATCCCCGGATAACTTCCGAAGCGAGGAGTTAATCTTCGACATAGTCCCGTTTCTCAGCGGCTATCATCCCTTGCTCGGACGTACCGCGTTCGCAAAGTTCAACGCGGTGCCACACTACGCATAACTCAAGCTCAAGATGCCAGGCCCTAGAGGAGTCATCACGGTCAACGGAAACACTGAACGCTCCCTCCGAACAGAGGAACATACAGCGGCTCTCGCGGCAGAAGTACAAAGCAGCCTTTTAAGGCAATTCTCGAGTCCGGCTGCCAAGCGGCCAGACACAGCTAAGCGTGCCCGGAGTAACCTACAACACGACCACCTGGCACGTTCCGAGCACGCATAGCAGTGCGGCCCCAACCCCAGCCCCTGTAAAACATTAAGACAGACCCTTCGCGTACTCCATTACGCTCTGAAGATACCATGAGCATGGGGCAAGGGGCTCGACCACGATAAGCCCAGACTGCGGCTCAACCGCACCAGGGGCTCTTAAGTGTGTCGCTTCTTTTTCTTTTCCTTTTATTTTTTACCTACAGGACTCCTTTCGTCAGAGGCCCTGTCCGGCAGCAGACATGCTGAACCCACGATACAACAGCCAGGGAAGGAGAAAGGCTACAACGAAAATCCAGGTGGTCTCCATTATGAGCATTAAATCTGTTTTATGCATTATTTCGTAGCCTACCCCTGGAGGGGGACATGTTAAGCAGTCCCATCCCTTGCTTACCGCACCACTTGTATCGTCCTGCACTTACAGCAGTTTTTATTTGAATAAAGCAATGCAGCACATTTTTGCTTCCAATTGCATTTCTTTCTTACACATATGTTCATCTATGACATGTTGCATCCGTACGTTTTGGTACGGCTAAATACACCAGGGGCTTATGTTTCCCGCATTATGGTGTGATAAGTCCGAACACTTTCACAAGTGCGGCACCCCGAACTTATAGCATTATATGCTTCGGCTCTGAATCATGTTCTTGGGTCAATAGTTGGGTTTGCCCGGCTCCCATGTTTTGGTACCTTACGTTCCGTTTATCGGCTAAGGTAGCACTGGGAGAACCACTGCAATTGCGCCCCAGTTGAGCTGGGTTAACGCCTCAGTGGATAAAGCTAAAACTGAACGTCATGATGAGGCGAGAGCTGGTCGCTGTTCGAGAGGTTCTTTGCGAGTCCTTAAAGACTTATGCCGCTTCGAGCGAGGAGCCGGATTCTGTCCGGCCAAGGCGTGGATAGCACCCCAAATTCGGCCTTCCAAAAACTAGGGGCTTCGCCGAAATTTAAAATTATAGAATTCTATGGCTAAGTGAGAGTGTTCAAGCATTATAAGTCTGGTTGCCTTGTTCGTTGTGTTGAGCGCCTCCCTCGATGGACCCAAATATGGGAACAAGAGTGCCCAAATTTATCCCGAACACCCCAGCACTCGTGGCATGGGGGCTGAAGCCGACGACTTGCCATCTCTCAGATTTGATAAACAGCCGCATAGAAGGTAATATTTTAAATTAACAAGCGTTGCTTAGCGCATATGAACCAAGTTTTCAGCGCACAGGATAACAAAATGCGAGTCTACTCAAATATTACATCTTTGGAGCACTCACCCGCAATAGTGCGGGCGCCCTTCAGCACACTCCTATAATACATCTCGGGCGTGCGATGCTCCTTTCCCTCTGGTGAGGGGTCCGTCACAAGCTTCTGGGCATCCATCTTGCCCCAGTGCACCTTTGCGCGGGCAAGGGCCCGACGCGCACCCTCGATACAGGCGGAGTGCTTGATAACTTCAACCCACGGGCACGCGTCCACCAGCCGCCGAACCAGGCCGAAGTAGCTCCCAGGCATAGCCTCCTTAGGCCACAGCTGAACTATGAGGCCCTTCATGGCCTGTTCGGCCGCCTTGTGGAGCTTGACTAGCTGCTTCAGCTGGTCGCTAAGGGGCACCGGATGTCTGGCCTCAACATACTGAGACTAGAAGAGCTTCTCCGTTGAGCTCCCCTCCTCGGCCCGGTAGAATGCGGCAGCATCGGACACGCTGCGGGGAAGATCTGCGAATGCTCCTGGAGAGCTCCAAATTCGGGTAAGCGACAGGTAATTAACACTCACATGCTTACTTTGCATGAAAAATGCCTTACCCGCTGCTATTTTCTTCACCACCTCTATCTCCTGGAGGGCCTTGTAGGCTTTGGCCTTAGCGGCTTTGGCACTCTCAAGAGCCGTTGCAAGCTCAGACTCTTGAGTCTTCGAGTCACGCTCTAGGCTCTCATGTTTCCTCACGAGATCCTGGAGCTCTTGCTGTACCTCCGCCACCCGTGCCTCCTGTTTCTCTCGCTCGGTGCGCTCCGCAGCCGCATTGCGTTCGGCCGCAGCCACCGCCTCCTTCAGGGTCGCCACCTCGTTAGTGGCCCCTGCAATACCCCAGTTATCCTTGTCATTTTTCTTGCAACCAAATCCTTTTCTGTAAGGTACAATTTTCATAAGGTATTACTCACCTTCTTTTTCCACGAGCTGCTTCTTGGCATGGCCGAGCTCGTTCTCGGACCGCTCGAGGTTTTCCTTCAAAGTATTGACCTCCGCCGTCAGTGCGGCAGAGGTCAGCAGCACAGCCTGCAATCCCATATTGATATATTTTCATGACTCCTGCGTTTATCTTTCTAAAGATCCTCAGTCCGGCTTTTCTTTCCGAACACCGAACCGAGCATCAGGGGCTACTGTCTATGCGGTACCATATTACATATATTGAAATTTTTACCTCAAAGCCTGTTAGAAGGCTGCTGTAGGCTTCGGTCAGCCCGCTCTTGGCGAGCTGAACCTTCTGAAACACCGCACTCATAACAGTGCGGTGTTCCTCTTCGATGGAGGCGCCGTTGAGCGCCTCCAGCAAATTATCCGGCACCTCCGGTTTGACGGAAGCAGCCGGCGTCGCGGTCTTGCCCTTCTTTCGAAGGGGTCGCCCGCCGGACTCCGGAGCCACTATGGGTTCCGGGGCTGAGTCCGGTGCAAAGTCCGGGAGGTTGTCCTGTGACACCTCCGGGGCCCTCTCCTCCTGGTGGGTCCCTTCCTGGGATCCCACCTCGGCATCGTCCGCATCACGGGGGGTGGAGGCAGTCGGAAGAGAATCCATATCCGACGCCCCTAAGGACCCGCTCGACGAAGTGGGGAGATCATCCTTAGGCGGACTGCAGGGTTGTATGCGACATTAGAAAGACATAATGTGCCGGAAAACGAAAACCTTGAAGTTATTCGGGAGTCCGGATACTTACGATCTCGCCAGAGGCTTGGCCCTTGGAGGCCAGTCCTCGTCGTCGTCACTGGCGTTGGCGGAACAATCCGGGGGAAGAGTTTTTCCCCTCTTGGACCCTTCGGCCTCCCTTGTTGGGGAGGCCTTCCTTTTCTTCCCTCCCCCCGCTGGGGGAGAGGCTTTCTTCTTCTCCTCCTCGCCTTGGTGGGAGGAGTCGGCCTCGGATTCATCGTCCGATAGCACCTGAAAACGGGAACTCCTCCGAGTCCCCGCGGCCTTTTTCTTGGCCTTCTTCTCCGGCACCACGTGGGGTGCCGGAGCCAGAAGCCCCGTTAGGCGGGCGTCAGCTGGGTCCTCTGGCAATGGGGCCGGACAGATAGCCTGTGCGGCCTTCTTCAGCCAGTCCTGTAAAAGGAAAGGGAGTTTAGATCCCGCATAGAGTCAAACTATGAATAACAAGCGTCCCGTAAAGGACAATATCACTTACCTCGTCAGCTGGACGCTGCGAGCTAAATGCGCGATCTTCGGTAGCGGATGCAGGAGCCTCAGCACCCTTGAACAGCACCTTCCAGACCTCTTCGTACGTAGTGTCGAAGAGCCCATTCAAAGTCTGGTGCTGCGCCGGATCGAACTCCCACATATTGAAGCCCCGTCATTGGCACGGGAGAATCTGGCGGATGAGCATGACCTGGACTACGTTGATAAGCTTGAGCTTCTTGTCCACCAGCTTTTGGACACAGGCTTGGAGTGCGGTCAGCTCCTCCGAATCGCCCCAAATCCGGCCGCTCTCTTTCCAGGAGGTGAGCCGTGTGGGGATGCCGGATCTAAATTCGGGGGCCGCTGCCCATTCGGGATCACGCGGCTCGGTGATGTAGAACCACCCCGATTGCCACCCCTTGATGGTTTCCACAAAGGTGCCCTCCAGCCATGTAATGTGGGACATCCTGCCCACCATGGCACCTCCGCACTCCGCTTGGCTGCCCTTCACAACCTTCGGCTTGACACTGAAGGTCTTGAGCCACAAGCCAAAGTGGGGCTGGATGCAGAGGAAGGCCTCGCACATGATGATAAACGCCGAGATGTTGAGAATAAAATTTAGGGCCAGATCATGGAAATCTAGGCCGTAGTAGAACATGAGCCCCCGAACAAAGGGATGAAGTGGGAAGCCCAGTCCACGGAGGAAATGGGGAAGAAATACTACCCTCTCATGGGGCCTGGGGGTGGGGATGAGCTCTCCCTCGTCGGGGAGCCGATGCGCGATGTCGCTGGATAAGTATCTGGTGCTGCGCAGCTTCTGGATATGCCCCTCTGTGACGGAGGAGGCCATCCACTTGCCTCCCACTCCGGACATATTTGGAGAAGGTTGAGGTGAGATGTGCGGGCTTGGGCGCTAGAGCTCGAGTTCGCAGAGATGGATAAGCCAAGGAGGAAGAAGGCGCAGGTAAAAAGGTTGGATCTTTATCCCCTTATATGGGCGGACAAAAACACGCGTCCCCACCGTCCTAGTAAAACTCGCTTATCTCTGAAGCGTCACAATCAATGGCGCGGTTGGGTTACCCACGTCCGTATTGATGGGAATCCCGGAATAAGGGGAACACGATCTTTGCTTCGACAAGACGTGCCAAGGAAACCGCCTCGCTAAACGCGCTAAGATGGAACAATGAAAACAATTTGAAGGCTTGGTAGTGGTGTGATGTTACGCCACAAAATACGTCAGCAGATTGAACTTGTGTAATATTATTCTCTCTACGGTTGTATGTGGAATTTATTTTGCAGAGCCGGACACTATCCTGGTGTTCACAATCTTCTATAAATTATTCGGAGCAGGAACCCGCCTTGCAATGCCGAAGACAACATGCGCGCCGGACTCGTCGTCATTGAAGCCTGGTTCAGGGGCTACTGAGGGAGTTCCGGACTAGGGGGTGTCCGGATAGCCGAACTATCATCATCGGCCGGACTCCAAGACTATGAAGGTACAAGATTGAAGACTTCGTCCCGTGTTCGGATGGGACTTTCCTTGGCGTGGAAGGCAAGCTTGGCGATATGGATATGTAGATCTCCTACCTTTGTAACCGACTCTGTGTAACCCTAGCCCTCTCCGGTGTCTATATAAACCGGATGGCTTTAGTCCATAGGACGAACAACAATCATACCATAGGCTAGCTTCTAGGGTTTAGCCTCCTTGATCTCGTGGTAGATCTACTCTTGTAACCCACATCATCAATATTAATCAAGCAGGACGTAGGGTTTTACCTCCATCAAGAGGGCCCGAACCTGGGTAAAAACATTGTGTCCCTCATCTCCTGTTACCATCCGCCTAGACGCACAGTTCGGGACCCCCTACCCGAGATCCGCCGGTTTTGACACCGACAGGGCGGCCGAGCCCGGACCCCATCCTTTATAAGGAGGAGGGTGGGAGGAACGACGCCTCTCAGTCCTTTGTCATCCGCCTCTCCCCATTCCTGCTCCTTCGTCTCTCTTGTCATGGAGAGAGGGCGTGGTGATGCTTCATCGGTGGTGGCGAGGGTCTCCGCTAGACAACGCGTCGCTCCTCCCCAAGAGCTCGTGGTGGCGGAGCCAGCTGTTAGAGGAAGGGGGAGGGGGCGAGGTCGAGGCCGTCGCGGTGCTCGGGGAAGAGGAGGGCGGGGAGGCGCGTTGGTCTCGCCTCCGCCAGCGAACCCTCCCCCGGTGGAGGGGCACATTGGGGACAACCCTTATGAGTTCTTCATCAGGCTGCGCCGGCCGACGCGCCGTCGTCTTCGTCTCCCGACCCCATTTGCTCGGGAGATGGAGTTGGACCCACCACAGGCACTGAGGCTGCACATGAGGGGTGTTGGGAACAACGGCACATGGGCCGACGTCGAGTTCCCAACCCCTCATGTCATGTACCTTCGCCGGGGGTGGAAGACCTTCGCTCGCATCCACAGCCTAACGGAGGGGCTCACCCTCCATTTCAAATTAATGGAGGGTGGTCTCCTCTCCGTCAAGGTCTTCAGACTCTTCGGGACTCGCGCAAGGTGCTGCGTGGAGAGCTCCTCTGACAACGAAGATTCTTCCTCGAGCGGGAGTGATGAGGAGGACAGCGGCAGCGACGACGGGAGCGCCAAGCGGGAGGATGACGGGTCCAACTAGGCGCCGGGCGTGCCGCTCTGGGGCGACACCGGCGACCCCATCATCCAGGTCGCCGGCTCCTTGAACTTCTCGGGGTCGCCTCCTTGGGCGGCTGGCGTGAGGCGGCCGCAGAAGGCGAAGAAGGCGGGTGGTGGGCCGTCAAGTCGGAGTACGATGGCACTGAAGCCTTCGTAGCGTATTGACGGACCATTGCCGTATCTTCAAGCTCTTCCTCCGGTGCCACTACCGCCAGCACTCTCCTAGGCGATCTCCGGCATGTTCACTTGGCGCCTTGTGCTGCTCATACCTCGCCTAGGCACTCGTTCTGCCCTTTTCACCTTCTTGTTTTCTTTCCTGAGGAGAGGGACAAGAAAGGGATTACGGGCACCTTATCTTTTTTTAGCTTGTGAGCTTTAGTTGGATCTAAAACCTATAATCTCCCTATTTATGTTTACATTCCCTACGAGTTGTACCTGTATGGAACATATTAATGGAAAAAGGGTGCTTGCCGGGTCTTGTGTGTGTGTGAGCAGAGCCCATACCAAGGAACAAATCCTTGTTATTTTGAATATAAACACTATTGCCCGGGAGCAGACCTTGCTGTTCCCTCACTCTGTTTGTCCACACCCCCGCCCTTGGCGGAGGCAGGGACGATCAATCTAGTAGGCCAAACCAAACTGATAATTCGAAGAGACTTGCAAAGATAAACAATCACACATAAAAGAATTCAGAGAAGATTCAATTATTTCTCATAGATAAACTTGATCACAAACCCACAATTCATCGGATCTCGACAAACACACCGAAAAAAGAGTTACATCGAATAGATCTCCAAGAAGATCGAGGAGAACTTGTTCTTGAGATTCAAAGAGAGAGAGAAGAAGCCATATAACTAATAACTATGGACCCGAAGGTTTGTGGTAAACTACTCACAACTCATCGGAGAGGCCTTGGAGATGATGTAGAGGCCCTCTGTGGTCGATTCCCCCTCCGACGGAGGCCGACGAAGGCTCCAAGATGGGATCTCGTGGATACAAAAGGTTGCGGCAGTGGAATTAGGTTTTCGTGGTGCTCCTGGATGTTTTCCGGGTGCGTGGATATATATAGGAGGAAGAAGTAGGTCGGTGGAGCCACGAGGGGCCCACGAGGGTGGGGGGCGCACCCACCCCCTAGGGCGCACCCTCCTGCCTCGTGGCTTCCTCGTCTGCTGCTTGACGTCCACTCGAAGTCTCCTGGATTGCGTTTGTTCCAAAAAGATCGCTCCTGAAGGTTTCATTCCGTTTGGACTCCGTTTGATATTCCTTTTCTTCGAAACACAGAAATAGGCAAAAAAACAGCAATTCGGGCTGGGCCTCTGGTTAGTAGGTTAGTCCCAAAAATGATATAAAAGTGTAAAGTAAAGCCCATAAACATCCAAAACGGGTAATATAACATCATGGAACAATCAAAAATTATAGATACGTTGGAGATGTATCACCCACCAGGGTGCGCCCAGGTGGGTTGTACCCACGTGGTGGCCCCGCAGACGACCCCCCTGATACTATAAAATCACATGTTTACAGAAAAAAATCAAGGATAAAGAATTATCACGATCCACGAGACAGAGGCGCCGCCAAGCCCTATTCTTCCTCGGGAGGGCAGATCTGGAGTCCGTTTGGGGCTCCGGAGAGGGGGATCTTCGATCTTCGTCATCACCAACACATCTCCATCGCCAATTCCATGATGCTCCCCACCGGGAGTGAGTAATTCCTTCGTAGGCTCGCTGGTCGGTGAGGAGTTGGATGAGATTCATCATGTAATCAAGTTAGTTTTGTTAGGGCCTGATCCCTAGTATCCACTATGTTCTTAGATTGATGTTGCTATGACTTTGCTATGCTTAATGCTTGTCACTTTGGGCTCGGGTGCCATGAACTCAGATCTGAACCGTTTATGAATTTGTCATTATATCCATGTTTTAGATCTGATCTTGCAAGTTATAGTCACCTACTACGGTTATGATCCGATAACCCTGGAGTGACAACAACCGGGCCCACTCTCGGCGATGATCGTAGTTTGAGGAGTTCATGTATTCACTATGTGTTAATGCTTTGTTCCGGTTCTCTATTAAAAGGAGGCCTTAATATCCCCTAGTTCCCAATATATATGGACCCCGCTACCACGGGAGGGTAGGACAAAAGATGTCATGCAAGTTCTTTTCATAAAGCAGGTATGACTATTTATGGAATACATGCCTACATTATATCGATGAACTGGAGCTAGTGCCCTATCACCCTAGGTTATAACTATCACATGATGAATATCATCCAACAAGTCACCGTTCCAATGCCTACGAATTTATCATATATTGTTCTTACTAAGTTACTACTATTGCTACTGCTATCGTTACTGCTACAACATCACTGCTATCACTGTTACCATTACTGTTGCTGCTGCTATTATCATCAAAACTATTATACTACTATTCTACTAGTCACTTTGCTGCAGATAATTAATCTCCACGTGTGGTTGAATTGACAACTCAGCTGCTAATACCTTCAAATATTCTTTGGCTCCTAATAACCCACAAGTATAGGGGATCAATTGTAGCCTCTTTCGATAAGTAAGAGTGTCAAACCCAATGAGGAGCTAAAGGTAGAACAAATATTCCCTCAAGTTCTATCGACCACCGATACAACTCTACGCACGCTTAACGTTCGCTTTACCTAAAACAAGTATGAAACTAGAAGGACTTTGTAGGTGTTGTTGGAAAGGTTTGCAAGAATATAGAGAGCACGTAAATAAAAACTAGGGGCCGTTTAGATAAAGAAGCAATAAAGTTAGTATAGTGAGTGTGGAAAAGTGGTGACAGGAGTTGCGAAATTGTCCCTAAGCAATTGAATACTTTACTAGACCGATAGCAAGTTTTATGTGGGAGAGGCCACTACTAGCATGTCATCCCTGACTTGGAATTCTATGCACTTATGATTAGAACTATTATCAAGCATCCACAACTACTAACATTCATTAAGGTAAAACCCAACCATAGCATTAAGATATATTGGTCCCCCTTCAATCTTGTATGCATCAATTTCTATGCTAGGTTGAAGCTTCGGTCACTCTTGCCCTCCAATACATAGTCCTATCAACATACAACTAACCCTATGGTGTGATCCATGTGCGCGCTCATATGATGGGCACCAAAGGACAACAACATAACCACAAGCAAATTAAACCAATCATAGCAATTCACCAATTACCGATAGGACAACAAAAATCTACTCAAACATCATAGGATGGCAACACATCATTGGATAATAATATGAAGCATAATGCACCATGTTCAAGTAGAGGGTACATCGGCCTGTGGGAGAGTGGACCGCTATAGATAGATGGGGGAAGGTGATGGAGATGTCGGTGAGGATGACGGAGGTGTTGGTGTAGATCACGATGATGATGATGGCCCCAACGGCGTTCCGGCGCCACCAGGAGAGAGGGGGAGAGAGCCCCCCTTCTTCTTCTTCTTCCTTGACCTTCTCCCTAGATGGGAGAAGGGTTTCCCCTCTAGTCCGTGGTCTCCATGGCGTGGGAGGGGCGAGAGCCCCTCCGAGATTGGATCTATCTCTCTGTCTCTCTCTGTTTCTGCGTTTTTAGATTCTGCCCTTTCACCATTTCTTATATTCCCGGATATCCGTAACTCCGATTGGATTGAAACCTTCAACACGATTTGTTTTCAGATATTAGCTTTCTTGTGGCGAAAGAAGGGCAACAACCGCCTTACGGGGTGTCCACGAGGGTCAGGGGCGCGCCCCCTGCCTCGTGGGCCCCTCGAGCATCGTCTCACGTTGATTCCACTTCCCAAAATTCATAAATATTCCAAAAATAATCTTCGTCCATTTTTATCCCGTTTGGACTCCGTTTGATGTGGATTTTCTGCGAAACAAAAAACATGCAACAAACAGGAACTGGCACTGGGCACTGGATCAATATGTTAGTCCCAAAAATAGTATAAAAAGTTGCCAAAAGTATATGAAAGTTGAATAATATTGCCATGGAACAATAAAAAATTATAGATACGACGGATACGTATCAGCATCCCCAAGCTTAATTCCTGCTCGTCCTCGAGTAGGTAAATAATAAAAAAGATAATTTTTGATGTGGAATGCTACCTAGCATAATCTTGATCACATAATCTAATCATGGCATGAATATTAAGACATCAGTGATTCAAAGCAATAGTCTATCATTTGACATTAAGACAATAATACTTCAAGCATGCTAACCAAGCAATTATGTCTTATCAAAATAACATAGCCAAACAAAGCTTATCCCTACAAAATCATATCATTTGGCCATGCTTCATTTTCGTCACACAAAATGCTCCCATCATGCACAACCCCGATGACAAGCCGAGCAATTGGTTCATACTTTTTAACGCGCTTCAGCTTTTTTAGCCCTCACGCAATATATGAGCGCAAGCCATGGATATAGCACTATAGGTGGAATAGAGTATGATGGTGGAGATTGTGTGGAGAAGACCAAAAAGGAGAAAGCCTCACATCGATGTGGCTAATCAACGGGCTATGGAGATGCCCATCAATTGATGTCAATGCGAGGAGTAGGGATTGCCATGCAACGGATGCACTGGAGCTATAAGTGTATGAAAGCTCAAACTGAAACTAAGTGCGTGTGCATACAACTTGCTTGCTCATGAAGACCTCGGGCATTTGAGGAAGCCCATCATCAGAATATACAAGCCAAGTTCTATAATGAACATTCCCACTAGTATATGGAAGTGATAACTCAAGAGACTCTCTATATGAAGAACATGGTGCTAATTTGAAGCACAAGTGTGGTAAAAGGATAGTAACATTGCCCCTTCTCTCTTTTTCTCTCATTTTTTTGTTTTCTCCTTTTTTTCTTTTTTTGGTGGGCTTCTTTGGCCTTTTTTTATTTGGGCTTCTTTGGCCTCTTTTATTTTGATAAAGTCCGGAGTCTCATCCCGACTTGTGGGGGAATCATAGTCTCCATCATCCTTTCCTCACTGGGGCAATGCTCTAATAATGATGATCATCACACTTTATTTACCTATAACTCAATATTACAACTCAATATCTAGAACAAAGATATGACTCTATATGAATGCCTCTGGCAGTGTACCAGGACGTGCAATGATCTAGAATAGCAATGACATCAAAAAACGGACAAGCCATGAAAACATCATGCTAGCTATCTTACGATCATGCAAAGAAATATGACAATAAATGCTCAAGTCATGTATATGATAATGATGGAAGTTGCATGGCAATATATCTCGGAATGGCTATGGCAATGCCATGATAGGTAGGTATGGTGACTGTTTTGAGGAAGATATAAGGAGGCTTATGTGTGATAGAGCGTATCGTATCACGGGGTTTGGATGCATCGGCGAAGTTTGCACCAACTCTCGAGGTGAGAAAGGGCAATGCACGGTACTGTAGAAGCTAGCAAATTGCGAAAAGGTAAGAGTGTGTATAATCCATGGACTCACATTAGTCATAAAGAACTCACATACTTATTGCAAAAGTTTATTAGACCTCGAAGCAAAGTACTACTATGCATGCCCCTAGGGGGATAGATTGGTAGGAAAAGACCATCGCTCATCCCCGACCGCCACTCATAAGGAAGAC
This sequence comes from Triticum dicoccoides, assembly GCF_002162155.2. Taxonomy (NCBI): domain Eukaryota; kingdom Viridiplantae; phylum Streptophyta; class Magnoliopsida; order Poales; family Poaceae; genus Triticum; species Triticum dicoccoides. The sequence goes on along the minus strand of NC_041393.1, from coordinate 603,441,231 downwards.
AATCAAAGAAACACCCCATGCTTCAAATTTGTCACACAACGGTTACCATACGTGCATGCTAGGGGACTTGCAAACCTCAACACAAGTATTTCTCAATTTCAGAGTTACTCAACTAGCACGACTCTAATATCACCACCTTTATATTGCAAAACTATTGCAAGGAATCAAACATATCATATTCAGTGATCTACAAGTTTTATGTAGGATTTTATGACTAACCATGTGAATGACCAATTCATGTCATCTCTCTAAATAGATAAAAGTGAAGCAAGAGAGTTTAATTCTTTCTATAAAAGATATGCACACGCTCTAACAAATATAAGTGAAGCAAAATAGCATTCTACAAATGGCGGTTTTCTATGTGAAGAGAAACAGGCAATCCAAACTTCAAATGATATAAGTGACATGAAGCATTCTATAAAGCCATACTCAAAATATTTAAGTGAGGTGCAATGAGCATTCTATAAATCGACTGTCGGTGTCAAAACCGGCGGATCTCGGGTAGGGGGTCCTGAACTGTGCGTCTAGGCGGATGGTAACAGGAGACAAGGGACACGATGTTTTACCCAGGTTTGGGCCCTCTTGATGGAGGTAAAACCCTACGTCCTGCTTGATTGATATTGATGATGTGGGTATTACAAGAGTAGATCTACCACGAGATCAAGGAGGCTAAACCCTAGAAGCTAGCCTATGGTATGATTGTTGTTCGTCCTACGGACTAAAGCCATCCGGTTTATATAAACACCGGAGAGTGCTAGGGTTACACAGAGTCGGTTATAATGGTAGGAGATCTACATATCCGTATCGCCAAGCTTGCCTTCCACGCTAAGGAAAGTCCCATCCCGACACGGGACGAAGTCTTCAATCTTGTATCTTCATAGTCTTGGAGTCCGGCCGATGATGATAGTTCGGCTATCCGGACACCCCCTAGTCCAGGACTCCCTTGGTAGCCCCTGAACCAGGCTTCAATGACGATGAGTCCAGCGCGCATGTTGTCTTCGGCATTGCAGGGCGGGTTCCTCCTCTGAATAATTTATAGAAGATTGTGAACACCAGGATAGTCCCCGGCTCTGCAAAATAAATTCCACATACCACCGTAGAGAGAATAATATTTACACAAGTTCAATCTGCTGACGTATTTCGTGGCGTGAAGTCACACCACAACCAAGCCTTTACTCAAATCATTTTTATTATACCGCCTCCGCGCGTTTCGCGAGGCGATTTCCTTGGCACGTCTTGTCGAAGCAGAGATCGTGTTCCACTTATTCCGGGATTCTCATCAATACGGACGTGGGTAACCCAACCGCGCCCGTTGCCACGCCCCCTCCATCGAAGGCGGGTTCCAAACGGTCACGGGGACGGCTCTTGGTATTCTCCCTCTTTATAATGAGACCAAGGCCCGTTCTTTTTCTTCAATCCTCAGTCGAATCCGCCCCTCGCCCCGAGTTCCAACACCGAGGGCTCCAGATTCGGGTACTTTCGACCTGCGACAATGTCCGGCTCCGACCTACGAGGCCGGTGGATGCCCTCCTCCGTCATGGAAGAGGGCGTGCTAAAGCTGAGAGACGCCAGTTACTTAAGCTACGAGATTTCGCATAGGTTGCCTGCCCAAGGGCAAGTTATTCCTACTCCCAAGCCCGGTGAGAGTGTCATGTTCGTGTCTCACCTCCGTCAGGGTTTAGGCTTCCCGATGGATCCCTTCGTGAGGGGGCTCATGTTTTACTATGGGATGGAATTCCATGACTTGGCTCCGGAGTCCATCCTCCACATCTCATCATTCATTGTCGTTTGCGAAGCCTTCCTCCGCACTACCCCTCACTTCGGCTTGTGGCTCAAAACCTTCAACATGGAGCCGAAGATGATTGAGGGGCGTCAGGCAGAGTGCGGCGGGGTGGTTATAAGCAAGAGGGCCGATGCTCCATGGCCCGAGGGCTCTTTTCAGGAGGAGCTCGGCTTGTGGCAACAGTAGTGGTTCTATATCACCGCTCCCAGGGGCAGCAGGCAGAGGCCGCCGTCCGCCTTTCGCCCGGGCCCTCCACAACGGCTGACGTCATGGGTCAACAAGGGGCTTGACTGGGGGCCGTCCAAAGACGTACCCCTGTTGCAGGGCCGGATTCGAGGCCTCCAGGAAAGGGAGATCAATCTGGTCGTAGTGGCACAGGTTATGCTGATTCGGCGCCTTCTGCCCTGCAAACGTCGCCCCGTCCGCCTGTGGGAATTTAATCCGGAGGGGCCACAGGCTCTCCAACACTTCATGGGTTTGACACCCGTGGAGATGTACAAACTGTTCTTCGGATCGCAAGAGATGCGTCCGGACTTGACCAAGGATGCTGGCCTAAGCTGCAATCGCCCGGATACTCAAGTAAGTAGCCCTGTGTCCGGACACATTGTCCATTTATTTATCATGGGTTTGCCTTTTAACCAGCTATCCCTTGGACAGGAGTGGATAGCGCAAGCAAAACTGATACGGTGTCCGGCCCCCCTCCCCGAGACCACGCCAGATCCCGTGTTAATCAAAATGTTGGAGGTTGCACCTTCGGAGGAGGGCGAAGGGGGGCACAGGGAAACTACCACCTCTGCCAAGGAGGCTTTCAGTAAGGGGGGAATCAAGAATCCCTCCTTCTAGGGGGAGAAGAGGACCGCTTACGAAGACCCGGAGGCCAAGGCCTCAAAGCGGGGAAAGAAATCTGCACGGGAAGGTCCTGTGCCAGGAAGAGCCCCGGCCGCACTGTCTCCCCAGAGGAATCAGCCCTCCAGCGAGCCGTAAGTAAAAAGGGGGAATTTTGTAATAGGGGACACCCCTACTTTATTTCTAAGGGTAACCGAAGTTTTCACCTTGTAGTTCGGATCTCAGCCCATCTCAGCAGAGCTCATCTTCGGGGGACCTTCGTCCGGAGATGATGGAGAGTGAAACGCCTCCATCTGCCGCCCCGTCGGGCGGGGCGGACGACCCTGAGGTGTCGTCACGGAGGGTCTCCCCGAGTTCGGTGGGGCCGGGGAGTTCGGCACCCACTGGAGTACGGCCGGTGGAGCTGCAGGATTTGCTCAAGAGGGCGTCTATCTCAGAAGATCACCGCACATTAATGAGTATGGTGATTGAAAGGATCTCATCCGCCGAGAGCGGGTTGCATGAGGCCATCGGAAGTTTGCTGACGGGGCTTCAGGTACACAAAAAATGACATACCTTTTGACAGTTTTGCACATGGAGTGTGCCCTGTATAGATAGTAGCCCCTGAGACTTGGTATGCTGTTGAAAGCGACAGCGTGCCGAGGATCATAATCTCAGTTATAGAATGTTGCCTTTTCTATGCAGGTGGCGGAACATTCGGTGGCCAGCCGGACTGATGGAGTTGCCGAGCTGAAGCGGTAACTCGACGTTGCGTATGCGGACATCACGCTGGTCAATAAACGACTTAACGAGTCACAAGGTCGGTGGTTGCTCCGTGGTCACCTAGTAAGGGAGCTGATGCCCGTTCCTTACAATTTGTATGCTTGATGCAGATGGTGCTGCTGCTGTGGAAGACCTTCGAGCAGAGCTCGCTCGAGCCAAGGAAAAGTGATGCGGCTGCCTCGAAGGCAACGGAAGAGCTAAAAGCCGAAAAGGCTGCTCACCGCCGAAGCAGGGAGGAGATGGCCGGAATGGCTGTGAAATTAAAAGATGCTACCGACCGCTATGAGGTTCTTGAAAGAGAACACCGAGTGGAGCAAGAGGACCTGAAGAAGGCCGCCACCGAAGCCAAGGATGCCCGTAGTGTGATGCGGGCTATGAAGGAGGAACTGCGTCAGGCCGGAGACATTGCGGCTGGAAAGCCCTTTCTGCTGCGTAGGAAGTTCACAGATCCGAAGTATGCTCAGTTGGGCCAATTTTGTGGTGCGGAGGATCCTTATCTGGATTTGGCGGCGAGTGCGGCGGAAGCTGTCATGCACTTCCGAAGCTAGAACGATCACGAAATGGAAGAGCTTTTCTGGTCTCAATTCCATAGTCCGAAGCGTCCACTTCCGTTGACTAATCGGCTGGCTGAGTGGGGTGAGCTGAATAGATTGTCTGGACTTGCCATGACGGATGTGGTCGCTCATCTGTGGCCGGGAAGGCCCAAGCCTGAGAGTTATTTTGGCTTGTTGCAACAATTCCTTGGGGCGGTGCCGCATATCGAGGCGATGAAGTGGTCGGCATGCATAGAAGGTGCACGGATGGCTCTCGCCCGTGTTAAGACATACTGGGCGGAGATGGATGCCACCGCTGTTGCATCCCGGGGTTCGGACAAAGGCCGATTACCCGCCGAGCACTATTTTGAGGAAGTCCTGCAGGGCGCTCGTTTAATAGAGTCACAGTGCTCGAAAGATGTTATGTTCAAATGACGTGTATGATTTGTGAGATCATGTTTATAATGCAATAGCTTTTTATACTTGTGCGTTCAAGTATTGAACTATCTCCTGTGCGGCCGTATATGTATGTATAACCTGAAAGATGGCAGTCTTTGGCTTCAGCCCCCACACACATGGTGTAGGGGTGTTTGCAAAAAGAAAAGCGCTTTTTCACACTTAATCCAACGTCTTGGTCCTTTGAAGGAGGTGATAGCGTAGCAAACTAGGCAAGCGGACTATAATGCTTTATCACTTTCACTTAGCCATAGGATCTCGAAGGTGGGGCTACTATATAGCCCCTAGAGGCACCGTGTCGGGGAAACTGATCCACGAACACCTATGGGATCGGCGGACCGAGCCCCTTTCGGTTTGGCGGGGGGCGGAGATCGCACGAAGAGCGGATCAAGGCGAAGCACACGAGCAGTTTACCCAGCTTCGGAGCTCTCCGGAGAGATAACACTCCTACTGCTGCATGTCTGAGTGTATTGAGTTCTTGCTCGAGAGCGCTGAGTGCTACAGTACACACTAGCTGCTAACGAGACCGAGCGTGAGTGTTTTTCTGCCTTCAAACCCCCCTCTACGTTGCGCATGGGCCTCCTTTTATGCTAAAGGGGTCTCCGACAGGTGGCAACGTAGACAAGGGTAAAAATGGAAAAGGAATTGCGGTTGGTACAACTACCTGTACAGTGTATCATACCTAACCCTGACGGCAGGGGACAAAGGCATTAAACGCCCGTCTACGTCGCCCAAATAGTCCAAAAAAGGACTGTCAGGGACGCCACCGCTTGCCACGATGGCAATCTTGTCAGCGTCACTTGCCACCACGCACCGCTGGCCGCACAGCCTCTTGCCACGCGTGCCTGGAAAGGTCCCAGGGCGACACGTTGGTGAATGTGCTGGAGCGCGGGTACAGAGTGGTAGTTTGCCACGGCAAGCGCCTAGCCGCGGTCGTTGTCTTGTCGCGTCCGGAAGCTTGTCGCTCACCGGGCCTCGCCGGGACGCGTGGCGCGTCGCGGCAAGTTCCTTGATATGCCTTGGTTGGCCTTCCCGGCAAGCTCCTCTTGCCGGGGCCTTGTCTCCTTGGCTTGAATACTTTGTTCTTGAATGGCTCCAAAGGAACCACGGAGGATCTTGGCGGTCACCAGGCAAGCCTTGCCGCGGGGTGCTGCAACTGCCCGTGCACAAGTTCGGGATACTAGGGTACCCCTACTCTAGTACACCGACAGGAGCCCCTGGGCCTGGGCCACACACGGTGCCGAGCGCTATTGGGCCAGGCCCAAAACAGGGCACGGGCACGCGCGGCCTGGGTTACGCCGTATCTCACTCCGTATCCACCGCGCCCTCCTCGAACGGCATGCGTCGAATGCGGCGTCGTGGGAGAGATCGTGGGTGGTTTCTTTATTCGGAAGGACGGAATGTCTGCCCCCTCCCTCTTTATAAGCAGGGGAAAGAGGGGCGGTTCGCCCATCTCGCCGGTTGCTATCCCAATCTCAAAAACCTCCGCCGCTCCCCCCTTCTTCCCAAAGCTGAAAGAGAGCAGTGCTCCGCCCCCCATCGCCACCGGCACCACCAACGCCGTCGATCTCTCTCACCACCTCCGCCATGGCTCCGAAAGCCGGGAAGGTTGTGAAGTCGGCCGAGGCGCAGCGGCTCGTGGCGCTGCGAAAGGAGCGGGCAATCTTCCCCCCTCAGCTCGCCGCGAAGGAGCTGAGGGAGTATTACTACCTCTTCTGGTCGACGGAGACGCGAGCGCATCCGCGCATGAAGGTACTCTCAGCTGCCGCTTCGAAACTGGCTCCGGATGGATATCCCTTCTTCGTGTTGTTCTTCTACTGCGGGCTCTGCCCGCCTTTCTCTGAGTTTTTCTGCGACATTATGAACACCTACGGGTTCCGCCTCCTTGACTTCACCCCCAGCGCCGTTCTGACCATGGCAGTTTTCGCACATCTCTGCGAAAACTTTGTCGGAGTCTATCCAAATGTAGCTCTTTTTCGCCATTTCTTTATGCCCCGAGTTGAGAGAGGGGAGCCTTTATCCGGCGGAATCGCCTGGATCTCGAGAACTGGCAAGAAGGAAGCTTATCTGGAGGGAGAGCTCCGCTGCAAGTGGGATGAATGGAGAGCAGACTGGTGCTAGATTGTCGAGGAGAATCCGCAGCCATTTACCGCCCAGCGCCAAGCCCCAGTAGCGCGCGGCAACGATTGGAGCAACGTGGCCCCGGAAGACGATAGGCTGAAGATTGCCATCACCCGGATCCTACACCTTAGGCTTGTCGGGCTCACTGTAGGCGTCGTTGGCGCAGATTTTCTTCGCCGCTGCATCGCCCCCCTGCAGGAGAGGAGGAGACCCGCCTGGGAGTTCCAGAATGTGGCGGATGTCATGAGGCTGCGCCCGGGCCTCAACTTCAACGTCCTGGAACTGGACGCGATGCTCCTGGAACTGTTCAAGCACGATCCTCAACATCCCAAAGTGTTCAGGTTGCCGAGGGGCGTCGTTCCGCTGTGCAACAACTCCTCGCTCGACCGCATCCGTGCAATGATGCCGCTGTGCGATTCGCATGGAATTGTCCCAACTTGGCAAGCCTGCAGACGACGTCGTGCAGGAGTTCTTTGACGGCTTGGTAGAAAAGCCGGTCCGCTCCGATGAACAGAAGAGCCTTACTCGCGACACCACCGATGCGGAGATGCAGCGCATCGCCACTAGGCTGGAAGAGGCGGCGGCTGCCGCTGCCGCGGGCGAGTTTGGATTCACCGTGGAGGAGGCAGAGGCAGCAGAGGCGGCAAGCCTTGCCGAGCGAGAGGAGCTTGCCGGCGAGGGAGAGCTTGTCAGGCCTGAAGCTGAGTCGAGCGAGCCTGCCGAGGGCGCGAGCGACTTGTTGAAGATCGACTCCTCCTCTTTCTCACCTTCAGACAGCTCGTCGCAAGCGGAGCCCCCAGCTCCACTAAGAAGGCGCGTCCGCAAGGCCGGGGACGTAGCGGGGCGGCAGACGGGTCAACAGCCGCCGCGCCGCGCGACGCGCTCCACCGTGGCGAGCACTGTTGCCCCGGGAGCACCTCACGCCGCTACAGGCAACTGGAGCGGGGCCCTCCCGGACCACCGCTTCTGCTCCCGCCAAGCGGCTAAGGGAACCTACTCCTCCGCCTTGCCACGCCGAAGGTGGCCGGACTTCGATCTCTCCACGTTCAGCTCCGACGAGGAAGAGGTAGAGTAAGATTCTTTGATGTACTTGTAGTTCTTCAATTCTTGCTATTTTGTCTTGTATCTGATTTGCTTTACTCTGAACCCATTCCTTTTCAGGACTCTGGCCCAGAGAGCGGCGAAGAGAGCCAAGGTCCCGGTGATTGTCATCGATGACGAACCCACCACGACAGCAGGGGGTGTGTCCGAGACCACCTTGCCGGACCCGGAAACTATTCCCCAAAGCAGCCCCCAGTGCAGCCCCCAGCTTAAGTATATGGTTTACTTCCTGTTGTTAGGCGCGCATGGGTGCTCTTTCTTTGCTGACATCTGACTATTGGTTTGCGTAGGAGCAGAGCAGTCTCACCAGGAGTGCCCGGAAGCCGCTCCCGACATGCCATCTGCTTCGACTACACCGCCAAGGGAGGATTCCCTGGCAAGGGACAGTTCTCCGGTAAGGGACAGCACCAGCGACCCCTCGGTGGCGGAGACCACGACTATAGATCCTAGTACAGGTAATCCTCTTGCTTGAAAACTTCCCTTGGGTTCTTCTTCTTCTGATTTTCTTTTTGAATATTTGCTTGACTTTTCTTCCCTTTCCGGTCGTCAGGTCCATCTGCCACGGAGCCGATGGAAACCGAGGTCGCCGGCGAGGAGAACGCGCGCGCCAATACCAACGACGCCGCTGTCACCGAAGAAGAAGCCGGCGCTGATGATCCCGCCGGCGGAGAGGCCGCCAAAGCTGCCGCCGCAGAAGCTGGCGAGGGGTCCGGCGATCGCACTGATGGCCCCGAGGCCGCAGGAGCGTCAGGCGCTACGCCGACCGCCGATCCCTCCGCCACTGCTGCAGCGTCAGGCTCCAAAGAGCCCCAGCCCGGCGCCTATTTGAAGGCCGGTGATGGCGTCTTTATCAAGCTCCCCTGGGCGTCGAGCTCCAGGGCGCCGATCGAAGGAGAAACTTTTGATGAAGAGTTGCTCGCCTCCGCTGGGCTGACACTGGTCGACGCGCCGAGCAGCAGGAGCGGCGAGCCTGAGGAGGAGCAGCTGCTGCGGAAGCTGTTGTCGCTCTACCGCGCCCGACAGGCCAAGCTGGCATCCCGAGGAGCGCTTGTCACGAAGGCGGGAGTGGACATCGAGAAGCGCGCGGAGGAGCTCCGGGGCTTCAACCAGGAAGCTCTCCGGTCCCTGGCAGAGGAGCGGGAGAAACTCGCCGAGGAGCATAAAGCTTTCCTCCTCGAGAAGGCTGAAGTTGAAGAGTGTCAGGACCCCGACTCGATGTCACATCGATCTAGCCTGTAACACCTCATATCACTTTGCGGCCTCACGCACGGTATCCCCATGGGTGTCGCCTTACCTTTGCCCGGGACCGTTTGCGCCTCTTGGCTCACGTATATGATAGTGTCGCTAGCATCCATATGATAAGGAGCCCGGGCTGACATGACTAGTCGTAAACCCAAAGTGGCACAGACTTATAGGGACAGGCATCCATGACCCAGCTTCGAACGTGTCGGTCATCAGCAAGTGGGTCCGGGTTGTAGCACTGGGCTAGCAGGACTCCGGTAAACCGGGCTGTAGCGGGCTAACAGGACTCCGGTACTCAATGCGTGACATTTCCCCGAAGGGACAGACACAGGAACGAAGAAGGACACATGCCGGCCAGCCTAAGTGTTCCGGAGCAGTAGCAAGCTACCATGGCTCGATGGAAACACTAGGAGACATTTCCCGGTAAGAGAGGCTACTAAAGATAAACAACTAGGTAGTCAGATCCCACACATACCAAGCATTTCAATCATACACACAATATGCTCGATATGTGCAAATACAACAAGGCATCACAACATGACTCTACGACACAAGTACTTTATTTAAGGCTCAGAGAGCCATACATAACATACACATAGGTACGGGTCACACGACCCAGCATTCAAGTCATACAGTCATACAAACCAGCAGCGGAAGTAACTTGTCTGAGTACAGACAACTAGTAAAATAAAAGAGGCTTGGAAAGCCTAGCTATACTACGTGGTCCTTCACAAGCTCAGGATCACCACCTGGGCCTTAGCCTACTCATTGATGTCAACGTCTACGAAGAACCCATCAGAAGGGGTTGCAGCGTCTTCTGTAAAAATGTAAATTATAGCAACATGAGTACAAAGGTACTCAGCAAGACTTACATCAGATCCTACATACATGCACATTATCAAGAAGGGTTGGTGGAGTTGTTGCAGCAAGCCAGCTTTGACTCTTGGCTAGGCTATCCTACGAGACTCCAACTTGAAATGGTTTTGCGCACACGAGTCCACTACTCACCACTTCAATACACTACCGAGGATCCACCTCCGTCTTCCTACGGAAGAGCCATCCTCGGCACTCACACTTATCTTGAGGCTTTTAGTAGTTTCCATTTACTCGTCTATGAACTATATAGGCAACCAAGTAGTCCTTTACCGCGGATGCGGCTATTCAAATAGATCATGATAACCCTGCAGGGGTGTACTTCTTCATACATGTTTCCACCACTTAGCGTCTGCACACGACATGTGCTCGGCAGACTTCAAGCGAAAGCCGACGTGGGTGTAGACCACGACCTACCTAAACACCTAAGTCTCTAGTCCAGGTTTATCGCCTATCCAGGTTCCATCCGCAGGGAGTCCGGCCGAGGTTTCCCATACGGCCCCGAATGATGTGTACAGGGTTCTGTGACACCTAACGGGTGCCCGGTATTCCCGGCCACGTACCTACCGCATCACAGCCCACCCCTACGGTCAGCGCTGTCCACGGCCTCCAGTAGGCTACAAACACTAGAAACTACTTGCAACTCCTGGACAGAGAACTAGGGTGAATAAGAAGTCGAGCGGGGTCATATTTCAGGGCCCAATGCATGGTAGTAGCTGTATCTTAAATCGCACATACAGATCTCAGTGCTTAAGGTCGGCTTCAATGAAACAACCCACCATGTACTCCTACATGGCCTCTCATCGATACCTTTACCAAATCGTGTTCACCACACCACTCTCATTACCGACATAATCATTTCACTCCAGCCCATCACCCAGATGAACCAGACCTGACACGACTCTAAGCATAGCAGGCATAGCAAGGTAGGAACAACACATACATATGGCTCAATCAACTCCTACACATGCTAGTGGGTTTCATCTAGTTACTGAGGCAATGACAGGTCATGCAGAGGAAGTGGGTTCAACTACCGTAGCACACAGCAGTTTGAAACGCGTTGTCTTAATGCAGTAAGAGAGAGCAGGAGCGAGAACATGGGATTGTATCGATATGATCAAATAGTTGGTTGCTTGCCTGATGGTTCGATGCACTGATATGGTTCTTCGCTAGGGTAATCACGGTACTCCTCGGGGCAGAACCTGCCGCAAGAACATCGATACACAGCCATCACCAGACAATGTGCGACAATATGATGCATGCATGGAACATGGCAATATGAGTCTGTTGGGCTAATGCAACTAAGACCAGAAGGGTTTGAACCAATTTGAACCAAAGATTCAAATTTCAAACTCATACATGGCCCTTTAAAGTGTTTTATCTTGTTCCGCAATAAACATCAAGTTAACTTGTTTAATCATGCATGAAGATAGTACAGATGGATAGATTGGATTTTTCTGATCATTTTTCATATATAACTTGTCTGATTTGGAGTTACAGATTAAAAGTTATGAATTTTTGAAGTTTAAACTATATTCTGGAATTTCCTATATTAGATTAAATCCAGAAAATCAATTACTGCGTCAGCCTGACGTCAGTGTGACATCAGCAGGTCAACAGGACACGGTCCGGGTCAAACCTGACAGTGGGTCCCGCATGTCAGTGTGATTAGTTAAACTAAAATTAATTTAAACTAATCCTAAATAGTTAACAGGGCTGGGCCCCACCTGTCATTGACTCAGGAGAGTCAACCAGGGCCCACCCGTGGTCAAACCCAGGTCGGCTGCACTGGCGTTTAGCCGCCGGCGAGCCCGACGCGGCGGCGGAAGTGGTTTTGGCCGTTCCGGCCACCAAATGGGTCGCGGAGGCCATCGGAGTGGAGCTGAGGACGAGCTGCAGCTCTTGGTGGAGTCCGTTGGGATCGGGGTGGCCGGAGTTGGCGTCAGCGACGACTTTGGCGGCCACCGGAGTTCGGCCGAAGGCGAACTTGACGTTAGAGGGGTCGGTGAGGTGCGGGGAGTAGCTGGTTAGGTGCTACGTGACGTGGTGAGCATGATGGACACCAGTTTGTGGCCGGAGGGTGACCGGGAGCACGTCGGCGACAAGATCCGCGGCGGTGCATGCGGGTGGTCTTCGTGCGGTGGCCACACGGCTCGGGAACGAGAGAGGGAGGGTAGGAGGGGTAGCTAGGCTCACAGCGCACCCGTAGAGGCCACCGGCGGGGTCGGGGACGAGCTGAGGCGGCGACGGCGTTGAAGGGGATCTCCGGCGACGGCGGACTCGGGCGAGGTCAGTGCGGTGGACTCGGGCCGCACGAGCACACGGGGCTCGGCTAGCTCGATGAAGTGGACGGCGGCGGAGCTCCTGGACACGACGAGAAGATGCACGAGCGGCGGGGAGCGCGGCTACGACATAGGCACGGCGGCGGTGGCGTC
>NC_041393.1:603415033-603428810 GCF_002162155.2 Triticum dicoccoides | reverse complement strand
GGCGGTGGCGTCGGCCATGGCTGGGGAGCGCGAGGGGGAGGAGCTGGAGAGGAGAGGGGTGTCTGGGGGGTTCGGGGGAGAGAGGGGGAGTGATCCACGACGTTAGCCGGCGAGTGGAGCAGCGAGGCGGCGAGCAGGTGCGTGGCACCCATGCGGTGCTCGCCGTCGAGCACCTGCCTGCCTGCCTGGCCGGCAAGCAGCTCGCTGGCGCGGCGCTGGGCTGGGCCGGCAGGTGGGCCGGGTGCTGGGCGCCAGGTAAGTTTTCCTGTTACTTCCTGTTTTCTGTTTTTTAATACTTCTGCAACTTTGTTGAATTATTAAAAATACTTAGGCAACTCCTAAAATCACCAAACTACTCCTGGTCCATAGTTGGATTATTTCCAACATGAAACATTTTAGTTTGGAGATATTTGAGCATTTGAATATTTTATATAATTTTAAATGCCCAAATTCAAATATCTATGATTTAATTCAAAGACCCTAAGATGACCTAGGAAAATGTGCATCACTTTTGGCAGAGGTTCTGAACCAAGACAAAAATGATGGGCATTTTAGAAGGGCATTTCAGGTTCATTGAAAAAGTTTTTAGTAAACCCTAGTTGGTTTCAGAGGGGGCTGGGGGTTCTGTCATCCCCATTTCAGGTTTCTGATGAAAGAATAGACATGATGCAACACTCTAATGCATGAACTAGCTAGGGTGTGACAAAGAGCAACAGTGGCTTGCTGCCGAGAAGTTGTCTGCGCAGGAAGGCGAGTTGGCGCAGCGGAAGGTTAACCTTGACAGCCACGAGAAGGAGCTTGCCGCGCGCGAGCAAACATTCGGTGGGGCTCTCAAGGAAGCAGAGGATGCTGCCACAGCTGCCGAGGCCGCCAAGAAGGAGCTGGAGACGAAGGTGGCGCAGCTGGAGGCCGATCTCAAGGTGAGCGGCGAGGAGCTTGCTGCGCTCAAGCGTGAACGCGAGAAGGACGCCTATACCCATGGCGAGCTGCAGGGTCGTCTCGCCGAGAGGAGCAAGGAGCTTAGCGCCGCCAAGGACTCCAACGCAGATCTTGAGTTGAAGCCGGCTACTTTGACCGAGACGCTGGACGGCGCCAGGGAGCAGGAGGTGGCCTTGAAGGAGAAGATCAAGGCCGACGAGGCGCTGCTGGCGAATGCTGCTGCCACCCAGAACACTTTTAGGGAGAATGTGGAGCACTGGACCGAGGGTCTCGTGGATGCTGCCGCAGCCATCGACGGGGAGCTGGCGCAGCTGGGGATGGAGGATCTCGGGTATTCCTCCGATGAGCACCACCAACCCAGCGCCAAGCTCAGCTTGTTCTTCAAAGGCGTGGCGACGGCCCTCCAACGACTCCGGGAGAAGATCCCAAAGCAGCTGGCCGACAAGTCGCGCAAGATCTGTGCGGGAGCGCTTCAAAAGGTGCTGGTGAAGGTGGCCTTCCGCAACCCAGGCCTCAACCTCACCACTGTCCTCAGGACCTTGCCGCCGGATGCTGATCTGGAAGCGCTCAAGACCCTTGTCACACCCATTGTGGACAAGGTGAGCGGGATCAAGAGGGTTGAGGGCGATCGCGTAGATTAGGCCGCCCGTTTTCTCTTTTTCTTGTCACTACTGGTCATGTTATGAGAACAATCTGTTAGAGCTGCGACAAGCTATCTTGTAATATGACTCTATTTCGGGTAGCGATTGCTATGTTATTTCCTTTACTTGATTCCTTCCTTTGTATGTTTTTGCCCTACGCTTTTAGGGAACTTGTCGGCGCAGGCACCTTAGCCGCGAGCGCTGAGTGCGAGACGTCAGCAGCCTGCTGGCGGTGCCGCTACCGACAAGAAACCTTGTCGCAACTAGTCGCAGCTCACTTAAGTTGTTGAGCGGACTCGAAACAAAGTAAGGGCGCAACTAGCTACGAGTTGGTTCCTCCGTGCATAGGTTTTCCATACAAAGCACGGTCGTTCGAGGAAGATAACTTAAAAAAAAAATTAAAACTGATTGCTCAAATTTTAGCAACTTAGCTTTTCTGTCGTTTGCTTCCCAGTAAGGCGAAACTTCCTCGAACGACGCTTGGTCCACACCATTATCTTCTCCTTTCCCCCCGGCAAACTTGTGGGCGAGGGAACCTTTCTTTCCTTGAGAAAGAGAAAGAAGAGAAAATAAAGATATGGAGCCTTACGGCTCGTTATTGCTTACCGGGGGTAGGCGCTGCACAAAGTGTCAGATAACGCATGCAAAAAAAGGTAGAAAACATGAAATTGACAAGATGTGCGGAGCACATGAGCTTTACTTATGCACGGGGTCTGCGCCCGGCTTCGTACAAAGGATTACATGCAACATCGGCAAGACTTGTACAAAAGGTGGTTGCCGGAGCAGGTTCCGGCAACCGCGCCCTACGGGTAAAACTTACGAAGATGCTCAATGTTCCAGGAGTTGCTCACCGGAATGCCATCTTCGGTCTCAAGGCAGACAGCGCCAGGCCTAGTGACTCGTTTCACCCGGTAAGGGCCTTCCCACTTCAGCGTCAACTTGTTGGAATTCTTGGCGGACTGAACGCGCCGAAGAACAAGGTCGCCTTCCTCGAGACTTCTGGCATTAACTTTGCGGCTATGGTAGAGGCGCAAAGCTTGCTGGTATCGAGCAGCTCGTATAGCAGCCTGAAGACGGTCCTCCTCAAGGAGCAGCGCGTCATCTTGTCGCAACTGCTCTTGCTCAAGCTCATCATAAGCGAGCACTCGAGGTGACCCGTATATGAGTTCCGTGGGGAGAACTGCCTCTGCTCCATAGACTAGAGCGAAAGGTGTCTGGCCAGTGGCTCGATTTGGCGTCGTCCTGATCGACCAAAGAACCACCGGCAGCTCCTCAATCCAGTTCTTTCCGCACTTGCGCAGCCTGTCGAAAGTCCTGGTCTTGAGCCCGCGCAGCACTTCAGCATTCGCCCTCTCCGCTTGACCGTTACTTCTCGGATGAGCAACAGAAGCGAAGTAGACCTTGGCGCCAAGATCTTGGACGCACTGCATGAAGGTGTGGCTCGTGAATTGCGTGCCATTGTCGGTGATGATCCTGTTAGGGATCCCGAAGCGGCAAACAATCGACCTGAAGAACTTGACTGCTGACTGTCCTGTCACCTTCCTCACTGCTTCCACTTCTGGCCACTTTGTGAACTTGTCGATTGCAACGTACAAGTACTCAAAGCCCCCGACAGCTCGGGGAAAGGGGCCGAGGATGTCGAGCCCCCAGACCGAAAATGGCCAGGATAAAGGGATCGTCTGGAGAGCTTGAGCTGGCTGGTGTATCTGCTTGGAATGGAACTGGCACGCTTCACACTTGGTTACTTGTGCAGTTGCATCCTGGAGGGCTTTCGGCCAAAAGAAACCTTGCCGGAACGCTTTGTCGGCAAGTGCTCTTGCGCCAATGTGGTGACCACATATGCCTCCATGTATCTCTGCCAACAGCTTTTGTCCGTCTTCCCGGTGAATACACTTCAATTTCACGCCGTTGAGTCTTCTTCTGTACAGTGTGTTGTCGACAAACTGGTACATACTTGATTGCCGGGCTACTCTTTCCGCTTCTTCTTGCTCTTCGGGAAGTTCTCCTGTCTGAAGGAAACGAACAATCTTCTGTGCCCATGCTGGAGCTTGCGGCTCGACAACAAGGACTAAAGGCACATCTGCTGCTGCGGGAACATCCGCTTCTACGGCGAGAACCTGCGGCTCAGCCGGAGCTTGATGTTCCCCGGCAAGCTTGCCGGAGCAAAACTTGTCGGGAGCGTCTGCTTCAACGGAACAAACCCTAGGGTTTGCCGGAGCAGACTGCTCCTCAGCACCCTTGGTGTTGATTTTGAGGACCTTCTTGGCGGCGGCTTCGGGGAGCTCTGCCAGAAAATAGTCACCAGAAATCAACTTCCTCTTCTTGCTCTGTCCAGTTGATGGTGTTACAGACGGTTGAGTCAGTTTGAGCACAAAGATCCCTGGTTCCACAGGTAACTTAAGTGCGGCGCACTTCGACAGGCCATCGGCAATGTTGTTCTGAGCTCTTGGAACATGTTCCATCTGTAGGCCGTCAAAGTGCTCTTCTAGCTTTCTCACTTCATCAACGTAAGCTTCCATCAACGGACTCTGATAATTCTTGTTCATTTGGTGGACGACAAGCTGTGAGTCACCCCTGACAATGAGCTTCTTGATCCCAAGGTCTGCTGCGATCCTGAGACCGGCAAGCAAACCTTCATACTCTGCGGTATTGTTTGTTGCTTGCTCTTTGGGAAAGCGCATCTGGACTACGTACTTGAGGTGCTCTCCGTTGGGTGCAACAAGTAGCACGCCCGCACCGGCGCCTTGCAGCGAGAAGGCACCATCAAAGTACATCAGCCACTCTTTGCTTGCTTCCTTGACGGGGATGCTCGTTTCTGGAATTTCTTCATCTTGTGTTGGCATCCATTCTGCTATGAACTCCGCCAATGCTCTGCTTTGGATAGTTTAAGTGCTCTCAAACTTGAGGCCAAAGCTTGACAGTTCCAGTGCCCACTCGACAATCCTGCCTGTTGCTTCTGGATTTTGCAGTATCCTCTTCAGCGGAAAACGAGTGACGACTGTGATCTCATATGCTTGGAAGTAATGGCGCAGCTTTCTCGAGGCCATGAGAAGGCCGAAAAGCAATTTCTGCACACCAGAGTACCTTGACCTAGCCCCCTGCAGAAGGGAACTGACAAAGTAAACTGGGCGCTGCACCATTCTTTTCTGCATCTTCTCACGCGCCTGCGCAGATCCATCTTTGTCGGGACCAGAGCTTGCCGGTGAAGTCCCCTGCTTGTCATTGGATGCATCTGCCGTGGTTGCTGGCTCATCATCCGCCTCTCTCTCTGCTACTAACGCAGCACTAACCACTTGATTGGTTGCCGCTATATATAGCAACAACTTCTCTTCTGGCTTAGGTGCGACAAGTGTTGGAGTGGAGGATAGGTATCTCTTTAAGTCCTGCAGTGCAGCCTCCGCTTCCGGAGTCCACTTCATTGGACCTGCCTTTTTCAATATTTTGAAAAATGGCAGGGCGCGTTCAGCAGACCTGGAGATAAACCTGCTGAGAGCAGCTACGCAACCGGCAAGTCTTCGTACATCCTTGACGCGCTTTGGTGCTTCAATCTGCTCAATGGCCTTGATTTTGTCGGGATTGGCTTCAATTCCCCGCTGAGACACGAAGAACCCGAGAAGCTTGCCGGAGGGGACTCCAAACACACACTTCTCGGGGTTAAGCTTGAGGTTGATCTTGCGCAGATTTGCAAAGGTTTCATCTAAATCTTGAATCAGAGTCGCCTTGTCCTTGCTCTTGACCACTATGTCATCCATGTAGGCTTCCACATTTCTGTGTATTTGCGGCTCAAAAGCGTCATGGACTACCCTTGCAAATGTTGAACCAGCATTCTTTAAACCAAAAGGCATCCGTACGAAATAGTATGTGCCACATGGGGTGATGAATGCGGTCTTCTCCTCATCCTCTTCTGCCATGAAGATCTAATGGTATCCTGAGTATGCATCAAGAAATGAAAGCAAGTCACATCCGGCCGTGGAGTCAACAATCTGGTCGATGCGCGGTAAGGGAAATGGGTCTTTGGGACAAGCTTTATTGACATCGGTAAAGTCGATACAAAGTCTCCATTTCCCGTTTGCCTTGCACACGACTACAGGGTTGGCCAACCACGTAGGATGGAGCACTCCTCTGACAAGGCCTGCTGCTTCCAATTTCTTGATTTCTTCTGCGATGAATTCTTGGCGCTCCACTGCCTGTTTCCTGACTTTCTGCTTGACGGGCCGTGCATGAGGACAGACGGCAAGATGGTGCTCGATTACTTTCCTGGGAACACCGGGGATGTCAGACGGTTGCCACGCAAATACGTCGACGTTCGCCCGCAGGAAAGCAACGAGCGCGCTTTCCTATTTAGGGTCGAGAGTGGCACTGATGGTGAAGGTACCACCAGTGCCATCCTCCTTGGCGGACACCTTCTTGGTCTCTGGTGGAGCTGCCATTGTCTTCTTACACTTGCCGGTGGAGCTCGATGGTGCGTCCTCGACGGTAGCGCAGCACTCCGAAGGGGTGCGCTTGCCGGAGTGAGCATCAGAACTCTTGCCGGACTTGGTCTTCTTCTTCGCCCCGGGAGCTTCAACGGCAAGTGAGTTGCGATCTGTTGCGGCTGCTGCTTCCCGATAGATCTTGTCGGCGCAGATAAGAGCATCCTTCTTGTCGCCAGGGACAGAGATGACACTTATCGGGCCTGGCATCTTCAGCATGTTGTATGCATAGTGAGAGGCTGCCATGAATTTGGCGAGTGCTGGACGACCGAGTATCCCATTGTAAGGCGATGGAAAGTCAGCAACGTAAAAAGTGACCCTCTCAGTCCTGAAGTTCAACTCGCTGCCAAATGTCACCGGCAACGTGATCTTTCCCTTCGGCTTGCTCCTCCCCGGATTGATTCCATGGAATGTGCCGGTCTTTTCGAGCTCGCCATCAGGGATCTGGAGTTTCTGGAGTACCGCGGAGGAGATCAGGTTCAAGCCGGCCCCGCCGTCAACTAGCATCTTAGTGACCTTGAGGTTGCAGATAGTTGGCGAAACCAACATCGGCAAGCACTCGACCGCAGTTATGCGATCAGGGTGGTCCTCAATATCAAAGATGATAGGCGTGCTAGACCATTTCAGAGGCTTGCGTGACTCGACGGGTGGTTCTGCCGCATTGACTTCCCGCACCCACTGCTTGAGCTGGCGGTGTGAAGTATGCAGAGAAGCACCGCCGTCAACGCACAGGACCTCTTTGGCTTTCTAGAACTCCTGCTCATCGGTCTCATCATCATCCATATCTTCATCGTCGTCGTCATCTTCATCCTTGTCGCGGCCGCGGGGAGGTCTGTCTCCTTGCTGCTGCTTGGCCTTGCCGCGGCGTCCTCCTCAGCCGGGGCGTTTCTTGCCGGCTCCTCCAGCACCTTCCTGGGCCTTCTCCTTGTCGCGTCGCTCGTATTCAGCCTTTTGCTGCTCGACAAGCTGCTCGACCTTCTTGCAGCTCTGGAGGTCATGGCCCTTGGTGCGGTGGATCTTGCAGTACTGCTTGTTGGTGCCGTCCTGCTTGTCGGCGACCGCCACAGCCTGGTAGTTGGTGCCTGCGGCAATCTTCTCGCTGGAGCTACCAGCTTTGGCTTTCTTGGTGCCACCTCCGTTGTCGGACTGCTCAACGACTAGCACATCTTTGCCTTTCTTCTTCCTGTTGTTCCGCCGCCGGTTTTTCTTTGCCGGGGCGGCCTCCTCACTATCAGATCCTCCTGCCTCTGTATTCTCTCCGGGGAGTTTCCTCCCTTCCTCAGCACGTGCACACTTGTCGGCCAGGGCATATAGCTCACTGACGTCTCTGATCTTGCACATCGCCATCTCCTCCCGCATCCTGCGGTTTCGCACGTTCTGATGGAACACGCTGATTACCGCGGCAGGGTGGACATCTGGGATGTTGTGCTGTACGCGGCTGAATCTCTGAATGTACTTGCGCAGGGGCTCTCCTTCCTTCTGGGCGAGCAAATGAAGGTCGCTCTCTTGGCCATGAGGCTTGTGGCCGCCTGTAAAGGCGCCGACAAACTGATGGCATAGGTCTGCCCAGGAGGATATGGAGTTGTCCGGCAAGTGCATGAGCCAGGATCTGACATTGGGCTTGAGCACCAGCGGGAAGTAGTTGGCCAGGATCTTGTCGTCCCGCCCCCCGGCAGCTTGCACCGCGATGGTGTAGATGCTGAGGAACTCCAACGGATGCGACTTGCCATCGTACTTCTCTGGTACATCTGGCTTGAAATTCTTCGTGTTGGTCCACTGGACTTGCTGCAGCTCATGAGTGAACGCAGGGCAACCTACCGCGTACGGCAAGTCGCCTGGTTCCCCTGGCGCATGCATGTCGACAGAGGGCCCAGCGCGCTGGTCCGATTGACGCCGCGCTTCTCTTAGGCGCTCGATGCGAGTACGAGCGTCTTCTTTCTGTCGTTCGTGAAGAACTTGGCGCTGATCGCGACGAGCTCGTGGATCTGATGATGCGGTGGAGTCGCTGTCGAGGTGGATCCGGTGGGTCGGCGATCTTGGCCTTCAGGGTGGAGAGTGCATGGTGGTTGCACCCCCACCGGTTTCGTCGCCATCGACTCATTCCTGGCAGTCCTGCAGCGGCAGCGATGTACTCGGCCGCCGTGGAGTGTCGCCGTTGGCGAAGCCGATGAGACTCTGAATGGTGGCCCTCCATTCATCGATCTTGTCTGCCATTGAAGGGTAATCCAGGAGCAGTTGAGCTCGCGCCAAAGCTTCTGCTGGAGTGGTGGGCGGTAGTGGCGAACAGCACGAGGAGCGGGATATGCTCGGACTTCTAACTATGTTAGAAGGAGCAGTATCCCGTCCAGGCGACCGTGTCTCGCTCGTGCCAGCATGTTGGCGTGCATGCTGGTCTTGAGCACCCTGAGATCCACCAGCTCGATCTTGGTCCAACAAACGTATGGCACTGCGAATACCATGACGCTGTCGGTCCTGCGCCTCCTGAGATGGGCGCGGTGCATGTACGGACGCCGAGGTCTATGCAGCCTTGTCCTTGGACCTGGCAGCACCGTGAGCTCCCTCGTCGATGTCCGTTCTTCCGCCGGCGTCTACCCCACCACTCGTTTGCTCCGGTGGTGGTGGGATCGACGTGGACGGAACAGCTGCCGCCGAAGCCTTCTTCTTCGGTGGCATGTCGATGAAGAAGATGAAGATCTAGCTCGTGTGAACGTCGGATCAGGTCCACACAACCTCGACGCCCCCTACCTGGCGCGCCAAAGATGTCGGGGAAACTGATCCACGAACACCTATGGGACTAGCAGACCAAGCCCCTTTCGGTTCGGCGGGGGGCGGAGATCGCACGAAGAGCGGATCAAGGCGAAGCACACGAGCAGTTTACCCAGCTTCGGAGCTCTCCGGAGAGATAACACTCCTACTGCTGCATGTCTGAGTGTATTGAGTTCTTGCTCGAGAGCGCTAAGTGCTACAGTACACACTAGCTGCTAACGAGATCGAGCGTGAGTGTTTTTCTGCCTTCGAACCCCCCTCTACGTTGCGCATGGGCCTCCTTTTATATGCTAAAGGGGTCTCCGACAGGTGGCAACGTAGACAAGGGTAAAAATGGAAAAGGAATTGCGGTTGGTACAACTACCTATATAGTGTATCATACCTAACCCTGACGGCAGGGGACAAAGGCATTAAACGCCCGTCTACGTCGCCCAAATAGTCCAAAAAAGGACCGTCAGGGACGCCACCGCTTGCCAAGATGGCAATCTTGTCAGCGTCGCTTGCCACCGCGCACCGCTGGCTAGACAGCCTCTTGCCACGCGCGCCTGGAAAGGTCCCAGGGCGACATGTTGGTGGATGTGCTGGAGCGCGGGTATAGAGTGGTAGTTTGCCGCGGCAAGTGCCTAGCCGCGGTCGTTGTCTTGTCGCGTCCGGAAGCTTGTCGCTCACCGGGCCTCGCCGGGACACGTGGCGCGTCGCGGCAAGTTCCTTGATATGCCTTGGTTGGCCTTCCCGGCAAGCTCCTCTTGTCGGGGCCTTGTCTCCTTGGCTTGAATACTTTGTTCTTGAATGGCTCCAAAGGAACCACGGAGGATCTTGGCGGTCACCAGGCAAGCCTTGCCGCGGGGTGCTGCAACTTCCCGTGCACAAGTTCGGGATACTAGGGTACCCCTACTCTAGTACACCGACACACCGCGCTTCTTAGAACTCGGGGAGCGTATGTGCCTGACCGGGAAGCAGTCCTTCGTCAAAGCGGAGGAATTCTAAACAATCCAGTAGTCGATCGAGTGGTTGACCAGTCTCTCGCTATATCATGACAGTCAGTTTTCGGCTTTCTCTACTGAGGTGCTCGCCCGGCCGAACTGGGGCACAATCGCAGTAGTTCTCCTGGTGCCGCGTTAGCCGATGGAGCGGAACGTAAGGCAGCAAAACACAGGAGCCGGGCAAACCCAACATTTGACCAAAGACATGATTCGAAGCTGATGCATATAAGGCCTAACTCGAGACGCCGAGCACTCCCTGATGTGTTCGGTCTTTATGATACCGGGCAGAACAATGCCCTAAGCCCCTAGTGTCCAGGTACGGGCGGGAACTTCTGACGCGGCCGATGCCAAAACGCCAGCCTCCTCCTCGGTTATGGTAAGAAACCGGGGGATGTGTATCAACAAGAGACAGTAAGAAAGGTTTACGCAGGGTCTTAATGTGAAAAGAATCCTTGTACCGGGTCCCTGCTGCACGTCTGCGCCCGTGTCTCCGTTGTGCTGTATCCTGGACGGGTGTAGCACGCGCTTCATCTGTAAAGGAGAAGAACTTAGTTTGGAAAAATATCGTGCAAAAGGTGTAGTTAAAATAAAGTATGATGAATTTGAGCTTTTTTGGCTCTCATTGTTTATACGTGCAGCCCCTTGTAAAGGGGTATGCGGCGGTGAAGCCCCTTGTTTATTTATGCCGGACTCGCCTAACCGTGTCCAAGGTCTGAATGACCTGTTTTTAGGGCTTTGACCAGCAAGGTCGGATTAGTGTGCGGCTGTCAACGCAGTCTCACGTTTTGCGTGTTCGAGGAACACTCAGATTTACCCTTTGCTGAGATTATGCCGTATGGACCAGGCATTTTAAGCGTAAGAGACACGTAATGCGGTATTGCGTTAAAGCGGGCGAATGCTTCGCGTCCCAGTAGTGCTTGATAGCTACTTTTGAATGGGGCGATATGGAAAATGAGCTTTTCGGGACGGAGGTTGTCGGATGAAC
This sequence comes from Triticum dicoccoides, assembly GCF_002162155.2. Taxonomy (NCBI): domain Eukaryota; kingdom Viridiplantae; phylum Streptophyta; class Magnoliopsida; order Poales; family Poaceae; genus Triticum; species Triticum dicoccoides. The sequence continues at coordinate 603,418,024 of NC_041393.1, read as the reverse complement.
CGAACACGACCTCTAGTAGTACAGAGCCTGTACATTTGGCGTAAAGGCCAGGCATCACTCCTTTGAAGGAAGTGTTGCTATGGTGAATTTCGGTAGGGTCTATCCCCATTCTGTGGACGGTGTCCTGGTATAGCAGGTGCCGCACTATGTTTCCATGTTATCACATGAAGCGAGTTCACTGTTTTGACTTCTAGTGGGAAAGTCTTCTATTTTCTGGCGTGCTACTTGTGGGGTTCGTCGTCTTCGCTTGGTGTGTCGAACCCCTTGCGCTCGGTGTTAAGTCGGCCGGACTGCTTGAAGACCCAACAATCTCTGTGGGTATGGTTTGCAGGCTTCCCGGGGGTACTATGTATTTGACATATCCTATCCAAAATTTTGTTTAGGTTGGATAGCTCATCACTGTTGTCCTTGAGGGGCAGTGTTTTATTATTCGTCCGAGAGCCTTTGAATCCGGCGTTGACCGCCGTGCTATTTGGGCCATTTTCCTTATTCCGGCGCTGATCTTTTCTGCATCGTGATTTCCCATTTCCATCCCTGACTTCGGATGTACTCGGGTTGCTGGTGCTGCATCTAGCCAGCCAGCTGTCTTCCCCCACGCAAAAGCGGGTCATGAGGCTTGTTAGTGCGGCCATTGTTCTTGGTTTTTCCTGGCCGAGGTGTCTGGCGAGCCATTCGTCTCAGACGTTGTGCTTAAAGGCTGCTAAGGCTTCAGCGTCCGGACAGTCGACTATTTGGTTCTTTTTGGTGAGGAACCTGTTCCAGAATTTTCGTGCTGACTCTCCGGGCTGTTGAGTTATGTGACTTAAATCGTCTGCATACGGAGGGCGGACATAAGTCCCCTGAAAATTTGCTCGAAACGCATCCTTGAGCTCTTCCCAACTTCCAATGGCATTTTCTGGGAGGCTTTTGAGCCAATGCCGAGCTGGCCCTTTGAGCTTGAGGGGTAGGTATTTTATGGCATGGAGATCGTCTCCTCTGGCCATATGTATGTGTAGTATATGATCCTCAATCCGGACTCTGGGGTCTGTTGTTCCGTCATATGCCTCTATGTTGACGGGTTTGAATCCCGCTGGAAATCCATGGTCCAGTACCTCATCGGTGAAACATAGTGGGTGTGCGGCGCCCTTGTATTTAGGTGTGTCGTTGTCTTCAAACACTCGGTGGGTTGTATTGCTTCCTGGAGTCTTCTTTTTTGGCCTGTAGATGGACCTGACCGGGCCATCATTTTTGCAAGGATCTTTATGTGGATCATGTGCCGGCTTGTGTGCGGCGCCCCTTGCCGCTCTTAGCCTGTCATCTGGTCGTCTATCCGGCCAGGCGGCGTCTTTGTTTTTTGACTGTGGGGGCTCTACGGCCTCCTCGTCAAATTCGGACAACAACTTGCGCTTCGGGTAGCTCTTCGCCTGGTGACTATTGCCGTATTTATCTGCGGTATTGAGTACTTTGCTCCATCTTATTCTGAGTGCGTCCTCCGCTGTTTTGAGCTTCCGCTTTTGCTTCTTCAGAATTCTTGCAGTGGTGACGAGCCTTTTATGAAGGTTCTTATGCTCCGGTGGTTTGTCGGGCGTGAGATCGTCTGGACTGTTGTTTCGCCGGGGATGGGTTGCTTGTCCAATCCATCCTGTTCGGATGGTTGCTTGGTGGCATGTTCGTCGTCCACTGCTTCACCCTGCTCTAAGGCTGGGTCAGTATGGGTGCCGTTGTTATCGAGGCGGGACTTCGGGCGGCGCTTGCGTCGCCGTTTTGGTTGTTTGTTGGGGGATTTGTCCTTCGCCACGTCCCATTGTTCCTCGTTGTCGCTTCCTTTTGGTGTATCCACCATGTATATGTCATATGATGAGGTGGCTTTCCAGTGCCCAGTAGGGGCTGGTTCTTGGTCGTCTCTGGCATCGTCGTCCATACCGTCGATGTCTTCGGAGTCGAAGTCTAGCATGTCGGTTAGATCGTCGACAGTGGCTACTAAGTGGGTGGTGGGTGGGCTTTGAATTTCTTCGTCGTCCGTATCCCAACCGTCCTGACCGCAGTCCGGCCAGGGCTCTCCTGATAACGAGAGATATTTTAGCGAACTCAAGATGTCGCCGAAAGGTGAGTGTTGAAAGATGTCCACAGCGGTGAACTCCATGATCGGCGCCCAGTCGGATTCGATTGGAGGGGGCGCGGGAGGTTCGGAGTCCGGTGAGGAGTCCGGCACCTCGGAGTCACGAGCTTCATGAGGGACAAGGTCAGTGTTCGGCTCTATCGCCGTAGAGGTTGCAGCCCCCAAGGCGGTGTCTAGCCACCCGTCCTCGATCTGCGCAGCCGGCTCCAAATTGAAGATCGGAGCGAACTCGTGTGCGGCCTCCAGGGTACTATCCGGCTGCAGAGCTAAATCACGCCCGTCATGACAGTGCGGCGCGCTCGGTTTTGGCTCGAATCCATCGAAGATCAAATCCCCGTGGATGTCAGCCGTGAAGTTCAAACTTCCAAATCTGACCTGACGGCCAGGGGCGTAGCTTTCGATCTGCTCCAGATGGCCAAGTGAATTGGCCCGCAGTGCAAAGCCGTCGAATACGAAGATCTGTCCGGGGAGGAAGGTCTCACCCTGGACTGCGTCGTTGTTGATGATCGAAGAATCCATCGAGCCTATCGGTGACGACACAGAGGAACTCTCAATGAAAGCACCAATGTCGGTGTCAAAACCGACGGATCTCGGGTAGGGGGTCCCGAACTGTGCGTCTAGGCGGATGGTAACAGGAGACAAGGGACACGATGTTTTACCCAGGTTCGGGCCCTCTTGATGGAGGTAAAACCCTACGTCCTGCTTGATTGATATTGATGATGTGGGTATTACAAGAGTAGATCTACCACGAGATCAAGGAGGCTAAACCCTAGAAGCTAGCCTATGGTATGATTGTTGTTCATCCTACGGACTAAAGCCATCCGGTTTATATAGACACCGGAGAGGGCTAGGGTTACACAGAGTCGGTTACAATGGTAGGAGATCTACATATC
>NC_041393.1:603333165-603414900 GCF_002162155.2 Triticum dicoccoides | reverse complement strand
GAAGTCTTCAATCTTGTATCTTCATAGTCTTGGAGTCCGGTCGATGATGATAGTTCGACTATCCGGACACCCCGTAGTCCAGCATGGCTTTAGATAGCCGAACTATCATCATCGGCCGGAATCCAAGACTATGAAGATACAAGATTGAAGACTTCGTCCCGTGTCCGGATGGGACTTTCCTTGGCGTGGAAGGCCAGCTTGGCGATACGGATACGTAGATCTCCTACCATTGTAACCGACTCTGTGTAACCCTAGCCCTCTCCGGTGTCTATATAAACCGGATGGCTTTAGTCTGTAGGATGAACAACAATCATACCATAGGCTAGCTTCTAGGGTTTAGCCTCCTTGATCTCGTGGTAGATCTACTCTTGTAATACCCACATCATCAATATCAATCAAGCAGGACGTAGGGTTTTACCTCCATCAAGAGGGCCCGAACCTGGGTAAAACATTGTGTCCCTTGTCTCCTGTTACCATCCGCCTACACGCACAGTTCGGGACCCCCTACCCGAGATCCGCCGGTTTTGACACCGACAGGAGCCTTCATCCTAGAGCAACAAGTATAATCATATCTCAAGCACAGTTCCCGAGCATACTAATGCAACATATGAATTTTATCCCATAATAGTTTCATTTTTGAGTCAAGCGATAATCCCTAAAGTATTCATGTTGACCCAACGTTACTCCCATTATAAAGTTGAATGGGGTTTTCTCAGGATTACCATAGTAGTACATAATATCTTTCACATAATGAGCATCGAGAGTTTTAGGAGGTTCCCCATCTCCATGAGTAGCAAGTACACCAAATTTTTTGGTATTTCGTGTTCCATATCCATAACTAAAGATAGAGAACAACTTAGAACAGAAAATAAAAATTACTTAGTGATAAAGCAAACAAGCACACACGAGAATATTCACCCCACGCTATGACTTACCGGCAACAGCGCCAGAAAAAGGTCTTGATAACCCACAAGTATAGGGGATCAATTGTAGCCTCTTTCGATAAGTAAGAGTGTCAAACCCAACAAGGAGATAAAGGTGGAACAAATATTCCCTCAAGTTCTATCGACCACCGATACAACTCTACGCATGCTTAACATTCGCTCTACCTAAAACAAGTATGAAACTAGAAGGACTTTGTAGCTGTTGTTGGAAAGGTTTGCAAGAATATAAAGAGCACGTAAATAAAAACTAGGGGCTGTTTAGATAAAGAAGCAATAAAGTTAGTACAGCGAGTGTGGAAAAGTGGTGGTAGGAGTTGTGAAATTGTCCCTAAGCAATTGACTACTTTACTAGACCGATAGCAAGTTTTATGTGGGAGATGCCACTACTAACATGTCATCCCTGACTTAGAATTCTATGCACTTATGATTGGAACTATTAGCCAGAATCCGCAACTACTAATGTTCATTAAGGTAAAACCCAACCATAGCATTAAGATATATTGGTCCCCCTTCAATCCCGTATGCATCAATTTCTATGCTAGGTTGAAGCTTCTGTCACTCTTGCCCTCCAATACATAGTCCTATCAACATACAACTAGCCTATGGTGTGATCCACGTGCGCGCTCATATGATGGGCACCAAAGGACAGCAACATAACCACAAGCAAATTCAACCAATCATAGCAATTCACCAATTACCAATAGGAAACGAAAATCTACTCAGACATCATAGGATGGCAACACATCATTGCATAATAATATGAAGCATAAAGCACCATGTTCAAGTAGAGGGTAGAGTGGGTTGCAGGAGAGTGGACCGCTATAGATAGATGGGGTAACATGATGGAGATGTTGGTGAAGATGACGGAGGTGTTGGTGTAGATCACGGTGATGATGATGGCCCCGGCGGCGTTCCGGCACCACCAGAAGAGAGGAGGTGAGAGCCCACCTTCTTCTTCTTCTTCCTTAACCTTCTCCCTAGATGGGAGAAGGGTTTCCCCCGTGGATCATGGTCTCCATGGCATGGGAGGGGTGAGAGCCCCTCCGAGATTAGATCTGTCTCTCTGTCTCTCTCTGTTTTTGCGTTTTTAGATTCTACCCTTTCACCGTTTCTTATATTCCCGGAGATCCGTAACTCCGATTGGATTGAAACCTTCAACATGATTTGTTTCCGGATATTAGCTTTCTTGTGGCGAAAGAAGGGCAACAACTGCCTTACAGGGTGTCCACGAGGGTCAAGGGCGCGCCCCTTGCCTCGTGGGCCCCTCGAGCATCGTCTCGCGTTGACTCCACTTCCCAAAATTCATAAATATTCCAAAAATAATATCCGTCCATTTTTACCGCGTTTGGACTCTGTTTGATATGGATTTTCTGCGAAACAAAAAACATGCCACAAACAGGAACTGGCACTGGGCACTGGATCAATATGTTAGTCCCAAAAATAGTATAAAAAGTTGCCAAAAGTATATGAAAGTTGTATAATATTGGCATGGAACAATCAAAAATTATAGATACGATGGAGACGTATCAGCTCCCCTTGTGTCGAATCTATAAATTTGGGTTGAATACTCTACCCTCAAAAACTGTTGCGATCCCCTATACTTGTGGGTTATCAAGACCTTTTTCTGGCGCCATTGTCGGGGAGCATAGCTATATTTGTTGAGTCACTTGGGATTATTATCAATTTGTCATTATGAAGAATCTGAAGGATGCTAAGACTAAGATATTTCCCTCAATGACAAGGGGAGGTAAGGAACTGCCATCCAGTTCTGCTTTAGATTCACCTTCTATTATGAGTAAACTTGCAACACCACCACATGCTATTAATTCTGATATGTCACAAGTTATTGATGATGCTACTTCTACTATGAATGATGCTTATGATGATGCTAGTACCATCCTCGATAATGATGATGTGCCACTTGGTGAATTTCTTGATGAACAAATTGCTAGAGTAATACAACATGATGTTGTTGAATCTGGTGATGAGCTTGAAACTGAAACTCCTGAAACATTTGCTAAAGCTGGCCCTCCTAGATATGAATTGCCTAAGGTACCAGAAGGCTATGTTATGAGTGAAGAGGCAACTAGAGATATTCTTGCTTGTAAGGATAGAGATGATCTAGAGAAATTATTACACACGTATAAAGAAAAATCTCTGAATGCTAGAATGAAATGTGATCCTAAGTTTGCTACTTCGCCTATCTTTATTGATGATAAGGATTATGAATTCTCTGTCGAACAAGAGTTAATTACTTTGGTTGAATCTGATCCTTTCCATGGTTATGAAACTGAAACTGTTGTGGCACATCTTACTAATTTGAATGATATAGCCACCCTTTTTACTCATGATGAGAAAACTTGATACTACTTTATTCTCAAATTATTTCCTTTATCATTAAAGGGTGATGCTAAAGCTTGGTACAATAATCTTGCTCCTGGTTGTGTCCGTAGTCCCCAGGATATGATTTACTACTTCTATGAAAAATATTTTCCTGCTCATAAGAAACAAGTTGCCTTACAGGAAATATTTAACTTTGTTCAAAGTAAAGAAGAGAGTCTCCCACAAGCTTGGGGGAGGCTTTGCCAGTTACTTAATGCTTTTCCTGATCATCCTCTTAAGAAAAATGAAATACTTGAAATCTTCTATAATGGACTAACCGATGCTTCTAGGGACTTCCTAGATAGTTGTGATGGTTGTGTTTTCAGGGAACGAACTATTGCTCAAGCTGAAGAATTATTGAATAACATATTGAAAAGTTATGATGATTGGACTATTCCTGAACCACCGCCTAAACCCACTCTGAAGAAGAGGGGTATATTATATCTCAGTCCTGAAGATATGCAAGAGGCAAAGCAATCTATGAAGGAAAAAAGTATTAAAGCTGAGGATGTTAAAATTTTACCTCCTATTGAAGAAATACATGGGCTTGATACACCACCACTGCCTAAGGTGGTAGAGGTCAATTCTCTTATGAAGTTCAGTGAAAATGATAATCCTCACAATATGCATCCTAGCCAATGCCTTTATGGGTTTGAAAACTACATTAGAAAACAAGACCACTTCAATGCAAATGTTATGAAACAATTGAAATATAATTTTGATATGATTGCTTGCTTGAGTGACTTGTTATTTAGAATCTAAAATGATGTTAGAGGTGTTGGAAAACATGCTTCTATGGTTCAAACCCAGTTAGAACAAGTTGCTAAATCACAAAGAGAATTACTTGATGAAATGAATCATACTATACATGACTTTGCTGTTATAGTTGCAACTAGAGGAGGTAAAATGACTCAGGAACCACTTTATCCCGAGGGACACCCAAATATAATTGAACAAGATTTGCAAAGAAATAACACTAGTGGACCTAGTCCTTCTAAAAAGAAAAAGAAAAAGAAAAATGATAGGACTTTGCATGCTTCTAGTGAACCTGAAATAGACAAACCTCCTGATAATGAAAATGAAACTTCTATCTCTGATGCTGAAACTCAATCGGGTAATGAACATGCACCTAGTGATAATGAAAAAGACAGTGATGAGGTTCATGAAGACACTCAAACAAATAATGATAAGGAACCAGATAATGATGTTGATATAGAACCACTTGTTGATCTTGATAACCCACAACCTAAGAATAAAAGATATGATAAAAGAGACTGTTGCTAGAAAACACGGTAAAGAAAGAGAACTTGGGTTCAAAAACCTATGCCTTTTCCACCCAAGTCAACTAAAACAAAAGATGATGAAGAATTTGAACGCTTTTGCTGAAATGCTGAGACCAGTCTTTTTGCGTACTCGCTTGACTGATATCCTTAAAATGCCTCCTTATGCAAAGTATAGGAAAGATATAATCACAAATAAGAGAAAAATACCGGAAGCTGAAATCTCCACTATGCTTGATAACTATACTTTTAAAGATGGAGGACCTAAAAAACTTGGAGATCTGGGTATACTAACTATACCTTGCTATATAAAAAAGAATTATGTAAAATTTGCTTTGTGTGATTTAGGAGCTGGTGTTAGTGTTATGCCTTTCTCTTTTTACAAAAGACTTGATCTGAATAAGCTCACAGCTACTGAAATATATTTGCAAATGGCTGATAAATCAACCGCCATACCTATCGGTATCAGTGAGGATGTGCCCGTCGTTGTTGCTAATGTTACTATTTTGACTGACTTTGTTATACTTGAGATACCCGAGGACGACAACGTGTCGATTACCCTTGGTAGACCCTTCTTGAATACTGCAGGGGCTGTTATTGATTGCAATAAATGCAAGGTCACTTTTCATATTAATGGTAATGAGCATATGGTGCACTTTCCAAAGAAACAATTCCAAGTGAATGGTATTAATGTTATTGATAAATCTCTGACAATCACTATTGGAAGTTTTCAAATACCTCTACCTACCGTAAAAAAGAAATATGAAATGCTAATTGTTGGGGAAATGCATATCCCCATTGATGTAACTTAGTGATTTACGAAACTTCTTCGATTTCATGCTAATCGAAAGTGGTTGTTAATAAGACCCAATCAACCTTATTAATGAATCATTTTTGAACGGTATGAAGTTGATGAATTTAGTAAGCACTACCTACTGTCCCTACCTTTTGTTTTCTGTTTTTATTAGTTAAATAAAATAAAATGCCATGTTTAGTCTGTTTTCTGAATTTCCCGTACAATAAAAAAAGGACCCAAAAATAAAAGTTCTCAGAATGCTCTAAAAAATTTACACGATTTTTTTCTGAATATTTCTGAATTTCTGGTGGAAATAATACCAAAGAGAGGTGCACCAGGTGGGCACAACCCACCTGGGCGCGCCAGGACCCCAAGGGCGCCCTGGTTGGTTGTGGTCCCCACATGGGCCCCCTGACTTATCTCTTTAGTCCACATCATCACTTACTCCAGAAAAAATCTCCATTGCTCTCTCTCTCCCCTGTTCTTGAGCTCAAACCCTCGGGTTTCGATCTCTTAGCTCGAAGCTCCGTTTCCGAAACTGTTTCGGGGGATTGTTGCTTGGTATGTCACTCCACTATTTGTCCAATTAGTTTTTGTTTTAGTGGTTTATACTTTGAATAACTAGCTACTCTTGGTGCTGTTGTAGATGAGCTTGCATGTTAAATTCTTAGTGTTCTAAGTAGTTTGAATGCTTGCTATGGCCTCTATATATCCCTATGAGTAGTTGCTATCAATTTTGTGAAGTTTTGTTGCGAAAATTTTGTGAACTAAAAATTCAGATTTTTGTTCATAGGAAAAATTGTACGCGGACATGAATATCTTCAGGAAGTTTGGCTCTAAGAAGAACTCCAAGGGGGTTATTGGGGAGTCTTCTGACAGTGATCTCCACCCTCGGAGGTGGGCGGAAGTACGGCCGTGCGAATGGCCGCACACTCCATTCCTACAAGAGGCTGGAATTCTTGAGGAGTTCATGCAATATATTGCTAACGCCCGTCTCACTGACTTCATCACAGATTAGTGTGACGAGCACCAAATCCTCACAAACAACTTTTTTCAAAGTTTTACATTCCTGCCTAGGAATAATCCTCCTGAAGTGAGCTTTGATTTATATGCTGAAAACCATCAGATACCACTTACTGATTTTTGTAACATATGCATGATCCCTTCTGATGGGATCTTGGCTGAGCCTAGGCCGTCCGAGTTTGAGGCCTTTTATCGCACCTTGATGGTGGGTGATGAGAGAGGAGTGTCAACCATCACTGCCGCTGGCTTACATTTTCCTGCTGTTCGTTACTATGCACTTTTCATTGCAAAATGCTTGCTTGCTAGGGAGAAGGTGGGTGCACTTAGTTCACTAGACCTTGCTATTTTATGTCGTGCACTTGAGGGAGACAACACGCATAGCTTGGGAGCTATCATGGCTCGTCGCCTGCATCTTAATAAATCCCAGGGTAAAATACATGGTGGGATTTTTGCTACTCGTTTGGCGGCTCACTTTGAGGTTGAGATACGCCCTCATGATTACCCTCTGACCAAAGTTTACCTCGACCGTGCAGCCATGGATCACCACCATTTTACTGATATAGAATCTCCTAACATCCCTATTCTGTATAACCTGGTTTTTATGTAAGAACTCGTGATATTATTCTGTTGCCTGCTCCTGCTTTGTTTGATTCTGTTGCCAGGGGCGGATATAGGACTATGCATGCAGACATCATCGCCTACCGAAACGCTCAGGCTGCTGCGGAGGCAGCACAGGAGCAGCCTCAGCAGTGGGATGAGTGGATGCCCGCTCCTCATCACCCCTACTACCCTCCAGGCTACTGACCGATTACCAACTTAGGCCAAAAGCCTAAGTTTGGGGGAGTACGTGTTCTCACCGACATTACATTCATGTTCACATATCATGCCACTTGTTGGTGTTCACACTTTTTCATTGTATCATCCATGCTTAGATTTATTTTCTTGCTTTCTTCTAGTGTGTTTGAAAAACTTTAGAAAAACCAAAAAAAATTGTTGTAGTAATTTACTTTCTTTGCATGCTTAGTAGTAGTATTAAAAACAAAATCCAAAAATATTTCCTTGTTCTTCTTTTGCTTGTTGGGAGCTTTCCCGTGTAAATAGTTTTTCTCGTTTTTGCTTCTCCCTTTTGTTTGCTTGTTCAAGAAAACCAAAAACATTTCAGTGTGTTTCTATGAACTTCTTTTCTTTTTATTAGAGTCTCACCAAGGAGAAGACCATGATGAAAATGTTGAGTGGCTCTCATATGAATAATTGTTGAACTAATAAAGAGCACATTTTACTCTGTCTTCTCCTGTTGAATAAAATGTTTGCAGATTCCAGCTTAGTCCACGTCACTCTTGCACTATTATTATTTTCATATCATTCGATTGTGAAAGTGAAAGGCAATAATGAGGACATTCAATGAACTGGTCGTGGCAAAGCGAAACTGGTATGAACTCGACTTGTTCTGTTTGTGCAAATATGTTTCACCTAGTATCCATGATTCAACCCATTATGATTAAACATGCTTGCAATGCCAATTAGAGATTATAGTTTCTCATGCCATGCATAAGTAGCTTGGAGTGACTAATGATTTATCTTGGATATCAACATAGCGTTAAAATGATGGCGATGTAGTATGATGATATGGCATCCTCCTCTGAATGTTCGAATGGCTTGACTTGGCACATGTTCATGCATGTAGTTGAATCAAAACCAACATATAGCCTCTATGATATTTATGTTCATGGTGTTCATATCCTACTCATGCTAGTGTTTAATGTTACTTATGCATAATGCATGGTTATGATTGTTGTTTCTTTCTAGCTGGCCGCTTCTCAATCTAAATTGCTAGCATTCGCATGTACTAAGTGGGAACTCTGCTTGTCCATCAAAAACCTTGAACCCAAAGTTATTCCAGATGAGTCCACCATACCTACCTATATGCGGTATTACCCTACCGTCCTAAGTAAATTTGCATGTGCCACCTCTAAAAACTTCTAAAAATTATCCTTTTGTGTTCCTGGATCGTTCATGGAATGACAGGAGGTGGTCGGTATCTTCCATGCTAAGCGGGTTATTCTTAGGTCGAGTGTTTATTCACTCGATGTCGTGGAATTGTCACGGCAGATGTCCTTAGTGTGAGGACTTAGTCGCGAGGCCAACGCATCTATGTAGTAGCTTGAGAGGGGTTGGGCAGAATCGAGAGACGTGGCATGCAAGACAAGGATTTAGACAACTTCGGGCCCTGGGAAACATCATCCGGTAATAGCCCTACATGTTGCTTGTGGCTAGGTCTCATTATGCTCATGATGGAGACGCCGCATAAGCCGGCTCCCCTTTAGTTGTGTCTAGCCTTAGAGATTATTTTTCTTGTTTCTCTCCCTCTTGGGGTGCCCTGCCCCTCCTTATATAAGTTGAAGGGGTGGGTTACACGTGGAGTCCTAGTAGGACTAGGACTAACTTATCTTCTATTACAAACGGGATACAAGTCCGGGTCTTACTTCCTTGTAAGGGAAATATTCATCATGCCTTTTCTCTTAAGACGGCCCACTAGAGTATAAGCCGGCCTGCTGGGCCTTGGGTCTTGTCGTCCGTCTGATCCGCCCGCCGGGCCTCCAGTGAGTCACAATGTCTAGGCAGGTTACATGTAAACCGCCATGTCTGGGCGGATCGCCAGTGAGTCGCCAAGCTCCAGCCGGGTCTCTAGTGAGTCGCCAAGTCCGGTCGGCTCATACCGCGGGGTATATCCCCGACGTTAGCCCCCAGTTTAATTTGGATTTATCCATGTAAAACTAATCATGTAAAATAAACACAAGAATAAACTTGATAGATTATGCCCCAGGTTAAAAGTTCTCCTGAGTCGGGACCTGATCACTCTTAAGTCCTTGTCATTTCCTCCTGGAGGCGTATTCATGATCTCATAGCAAATATCCTTTAACAGATGTGTTCAAACTTTGACAATGCAAAAAATCCGGGAACTTCTTCTGAAAAATCCGGGTCAATAGGCCAACTTCATAATCAATTTGCTGACATTCGCTCTTGTAAAGAAATAATCTATTTGAGTCGGCCTTCAATGCTCTAATTTGACAAAAAGATTGGTATTTAAATATTCAACTAATATTCAGCCGGCTTAAAGATGTAGATCTTGCCGATTTATGATTGCCAAAATTGGCGGGTTATAAATAGATGATGCCGAGTCATAATTATTGGTGACGTCGGGTCATGATTGTTGCAGACACCGGGTCAATCTGGTCTGCTCAAAACTAAGAATTTAAAGATTTTTTTCTCTCTTACATGTATATCACGTGTAGCCCCCAAGTGTTGGGTTGTCATGCTTGCATCAATCTGGGACTTGTAATTGCCTTATGCTCATGAAAACTTAAACCAGTGTAGCCCCCAAGGGCCGAGTCATTATGCAATAATGAGCAAGGACTTTGTAGATATAACCATGTAAGCTTGAACAACAACGTGTAGCCCCCAAGGGCCGGCTTAGTAAGATAATACTGAGCTGGAACTTTGTATGTAATTTATTGATAATAACATCATATAATATAATCTCCACCATGGGGCTTGAACCCACGTCCACAAGGTTAAGAGCTTTGTACTCTACCAACAGAGTAGTGGACCTTTCAATATGATGGATTAATGCTTGTGTACCTTGAATTTTTGACAAGAGCAATTGGTAGCCCCCAAAGGCCGGCTCATTACAATCTGATGAGTCGGGTCTTCAATAAATTGAGCCAAAAAATGACTTTGCATTAGCCCCCAAGTGCCATGGTGCATGCTGACAGTGACATGGGACTTGCATATTTGTTGTAACCTCAATTTGAATAATGTAGCCCCCAAGTGCCGGGTCGTAAGCCTGCAGCGACTCGGGACTATTCCTTCCATTGCAGAATAAATCATATCCATTGATAAAGAAATAATAACCACTGAGCTAAAGAGATTTTGATAACCTCAATCATGATACTGGTTATTGATAACCATAATAAAAATCCAGCCATGTTGGCTATTCAAGATTTGAATAATATAATCCAGTATGAAAACCTTAATCATTCAATATCATCATGAAAATCTAGCCAAGTTTGGCTAAATTTGAATACCTTATCGGTTGATAAGTAAATCCGAAGTTCAAATACTCGGCGGCTCTTGGCCGATGGCGACTTAGTGCGCATTCACTGTAAGCCGGGATTTCATAACCCGACGGCTTATAGCCTTTGAGAAAATCAAGAATTGATAACCCTTTTGAAGCATCAATTTTGATGATGATTGGACTTAACCATTTATGTAAGTCATAGCTATGTAAATCCTGTAGATTAATACCATGGTGGTACCTTGATAATTATAATCCGGGGCCAATATCAACCCGGAGTCATGAAATATCCTCATTTTGATTGCTCAACGCAAAATATCTGGCGACTTAAATCTGCCATCATGGCGGTTTATCAAACCCAAAGACACTCCAGGATGAGTTGGATAATCCAGGCTATATGGCCTGTGATATTGAATTGCACTGCCGATTTATGATACCCGTGCAGTAAGAGTGATGACCCAGTTTAGAAGTCATGACTTGGAGTGTGTCACACGCCTGGCGACTGATTGTTCAAAGTCAAGCCGGCTCAAACAGAAACCTTATATGTCTTAGAACATGAACACAAAAAAGGTCTCAAGACAAATCCAAAGAGTGCTTTCAAAAAAGATTTAATCAAAAAAGAATATAAATACAAATTAAGGCTTCTGATTCGAATATGATCAGTAAACCATCCCAAAGGGGTTAAGCTAGGGTTTGAATACGACCATGTAGCCCCCAGTGGCATTGGCATTGCGCCGATCAAGAGGGTACCGACATCTATGTTCTCTTTGGTTCAAATATGACCTATGTTTGAACAGGAAACCCCAAACGACCTTGAGAATATTTAACGACTCTGATTCGAATATGATACGAGTCGGACCCAAGAGGGGTTAAGCTATGATTCGAATACAATCAAGAAGCCCCCAAGTGGGTTTTGTCATTGCGCCGATCAAGTGGGTACTGTCGGTGTCAAAACTGGCGGATCTCGGGTAGGGGGCCCGAACTGTTCTTCTAAGGCTAATGGTAATAGGAGACTGGGGACACGATGTTTACCCAGGTTCGGGCCCTCTCGATGGAGGTAATACCCTACTTCCTGCTTGATTGATCTTGATGATATGAGTATTACAAGAGTTGATCTACCACAAGATCGTAGAGGCTAAACCCTTGAAGCTAGCCTATGATTCTGATTGTTGTCCTATGGACTAAACCCTCCGGTTTATATAGACACCGAAGGGGGCTAGGGTTACACAGAGTCACTTACAGAGAAGGAGATCTAACATTCGAATCACCAAGCTTGCCTTCCACGCAAAGGAGAGTCCCATCTGGACACGGGGCGAAGTCTTCAATCTTGTATCTTCATAGTCCAACAGTCCGGCCAAAGTATACAGTCCGGCTGTCCGGATACCCCCTAATCTAGGACTCCCTCAGTAGCCCCTGAACAGGCTTCAATGACGATGAGTCCGGCACGCAGATTGTCTTCGACATAGCAAGGCGAGTTCCATCTCCGAATACTTCAAAATAGATTTCGAACACTTGAATCATGTCTGGCTCTGCAAAACAAATTTCCCATACCACCATAGGGAGAACAATGTCCCACGAATCTAATCTGCTAACAACTTTACATAGCGTGACATCACACCACGGCCCGGTCATTATTCAAACCGTTTTCTTCTCAACCAGCCACCACACATATTGCGAGGCGGTTTCCTTGGCACATCTTGTCAACACAGAGATTGTGTCCCCTTATCGCGGGATTCTCATCAATATGGGTATGGGTAACCCAACCGTGCCATCGATCGTGGCGCTATGGAAAATAAGTGATTTTAACAGGCAAGTGGGGAGGCGCACAGTTTCTACTGCCTTTATAAAGAGATAAGGATCCCCATTTTCACCCACGCCTTCTTCCTCCTTTACTCATCCATTCTCGCACCCTCGAGCCCCAGCGCCCAAGTTCTCACCTTCTCCGTCAGACCATTCGCAACATGTACGGAGCGGGAGGCAAGTGGATGGCCTCCTCCATTATGGAGGAGGACATTACCAAGCTTCGGGACGCCGGATACCTGGCCACGAACATCGCACATAGGCTTCCGGCGAAGGGGTAGATCACCCCCACTCCGAAATATCGGGAGAGAGTAGTGTTCCTCTCTCATTTCGTCCACGGACTAGGATTTCCACTTCACCCATTTGTCCGCAAGCTCATGTTTTACTATGGGCTAGATTTTCATGATCTAGCCCCAAATTTCGTCCTCAACATCTCAATGTTTATCGCCGTGTGCGAGGCCTTTCTCCGCATCAAGCCCCACTTTGGCATGTGGCTATAAATCTTCAACGTGAAACCGAAGATAGTGAGCGGCCAACAAGCGGAGTGCGGAGGTGCCATGGTGGGCATGATGCCCAACGTTACCTGGCTTGAAGGCTCCTTCATGGAGACCGTGAAGGGGTGGCAATCGGGGTGGTTCTACATCACTGAGCCACGTGACGCCAACTGGGCGGCGACCCCCGAATTCTGATCCGGCATCCCCATGCGGCTCACCTCCTGTGAAAAGAAGGGCCTGGCCTGGGGCGTACCTACGGAGCTGACCGGACTCCAGAACTACATCAAAAATATGATAGACAAGAAGATCAAGCTTGTCAACGTGGTCCAGGTCATGCTCTTCCGCCGGATCCTCCCGTGTCAAAGACGGGCGTTCAATATGTGGGAAATCGATCCGGCCGAACACCAGACGATGCGAGAGCTCTTCGACATGACGCATAAAGACGTCTAGAAGGTGTTGTTCAAAGCCGCCGAAGTACCTCCTCCCACTTCCGAGGACCGCGGACTCAGCGCAAAGCGCCCCGCCAATCCGGTAAGCTCCCTAAATATCACAAAAGGTGCCTTTCCCAGTACATTTGTGGGAGGATTTTAAGCCACCATGCTGACAAAACAGGATTACGTGGCAACGACAGAGCGGATCGACTGTCCGGCTCCGCTGCCTAAAGATCTAGCAACTGCACTCCTGACGGATATGCTAGTTCCGGCACCTTACAAGGTGCCGGAGAAGAAGGCCGAAAAGAAGGCTACGGGACCAGGAAAGGTCTCCGGCGCAAGGCTACATCGGATGCCTCATCCGAAGATGAGGGGGAGGGAGAGGAAATTCCTCCCCCGACCAGGGAGGAGAAGAAAAGGAAGACCACCCCATCTGGGGAGGCCGAAGGGTCCAAGAAGGCGGCCCCGGGGACCAGGAAAGGTCTCCGGCGTAGGGCCGTAATAGACTCATCGTCCGAGGATGCCGAGGTAGATTCCTCCCACGGAGACGGAAAAAAAGGAAGAAATCCCCCCTCCCCGCACCGGGGAGGAGAAGAGAAAAGCCGCCCCATAGGGGGAGGCTAGGACGCCGAAGAAGGGAAAGACATCCCTTACGGACTACTCCACCACGGCCACCTACAGCGAGGAGGAGTGCTTGCCCAGGGGCAAGCCCCTGGCGAGATCGTAAGCATCCGTACTCTGTAGTATGTTTAGCGCGTCTTAGCTTCATTGTTTGTTATAACATCGAACACGCATATGCAGTCCGGCCGGGTCCCACCTCGAGGTATCCTCTTCAGATGGGTCCTTGAGTGAATCGAAGATGAATAGTGATTCACTCCCGACGGCCACATCCCCACGGCCCGCGAATGACACCGAGGTGTTGTCCCAAAGGATATCAGAACAGGGGGCGATGGTTTTGGAGAGGCCCCAAGGCGACATCCGAGACACCGGGCACATGGGGTGTAAGATCCCCATGGATTACGCTGACAGGAGCCACAGCAAGTCTGGCTCCCAGCCGGATACTACGCCGGAACCTCCAAAGGTTCTGGATTCAGGTAGGCAGCCCCTCGCTAAGGAGGGCGAGCCGGCCATGCTGATGACCTCCGTCCAACCGAAGACATCGGATAATTTGCTGGAAGTGCTTCGTGGTGCTTCCATTGACGAAGAGCACCGTACTCTTATGAGTATGGTGATTGAGAAGGTTCGGTCCGCCAAAAGTGGATTGGCCAAAGCCTGCACCAGCCTCCTAACAGGCTTTGAGGTAAGTAATCAAAAGTGTAAGAAAATATCACCCGATAGACAGTAGCCCCTGATACTCTGTTTGGTGTTCGGAAAGAAAAGCCAAACGGAGGGTCAACTTTTATCCATAGGAGTCTAACAGTAAATGTATATGTGAATAAGCAGGAGTTGCTGCTGGCTGCTGCCGCCCGTACTGCGGAGGTCACCGGACTCAAGCGGTACCTGAAACAGGTCGAAGAAGAGCTCAGTCTCACGAAGAGGCAGCTCGAAGAGAACAAAGGTAAGTGATACCCCATCTGTGTGTCATATAAAGGAAGAAAAATTGGTGATGCTAACAAAAGCATCATGAGTTTTAATAGGGGCCACGACTGAAGTGGCGGCCCTGAAGAAAGCGCTATCCTAGGCCGAAGACAAGGCGGCCAAGGAGCGCACTGAGCGTGAAAAATAGGATGCTCGGGTAAGCAAGGTACAGCAAGAGCTCCAGGACTTCGGCAAGAAATTCGAGTCCTTGGAGCATGACTTCAAGATGCAAGAGTCTAATCTTGTGAAGGCCCTCCAGAGCGTGAAAGACGCCAAGGCCGAAGCCCAAAAGGCCCTCCAGGAGATCCAGGCGGCCAAAAAGATAGCGGCGGGTAAGGCATTTGTTATGCAAAGCAAGCATGTGGAGGAGACATTTCTTTTACTTACACGAATTCGGAGCTCTCCAGGGGCATTCGTAGATCTGCCACACAGCATATCGGATGCCATGGAGTTCTACCGTGCCGAAGAGGGGAGCTCTACAGAGAAGTTGTTCTGGTCCTACTATGCTGGGGCCGAACACCCAATGCCCTTGAGTGACCAACTGAAGCAATTGGTCGGACTCCACAAGGCGGCCGAACTGGCCATGAAGGACTTCATAGTCCGGCTGTGGCCTGGCGAGCCCCTGCCCGACAACTACTTCGGCCTTATAAAGTGGATGGTAAATGCCTATCCGTGGCTGGAAGTTATTAAGCACTCCGTCTGTATTGAGGGTGCCCGCCGGGCCTTTGCCCGCGCGAAAATGCATTGGGCCAAAATGGATGCAGAGAAGCTGGTGAAGGATGGACCGCCGGAGGGCAAGGCGCATCGCCATCCCGAGAAGTATTATGACGGCGTTATGAAAGGCGCCCGCCTTGTGGCCGATGAATGTACCAAGGATGTAATTTTCGGGTGAATGTACTCATGTCATCTTGTAATATGAAAACAATTTCGTGTGCGCTATATAACGCTTTTTGATTTAAAATATTACCTTCTGCGCGGCTGTTTATAAAATTCTGAAAGTTGGCCAATCGTCGGCTTCCGCCCCCGTGTAACTAGTACTCGGGTGTTCGTGGAAAACTCAAACACTTTTTACCCAATTTTTTGGTCCTTTAAGGAGATGTTTAGCGCAGCGAACAAGGCAATCGGACTATTCGGCTTTATCACTCTCACTTAGCCATAGAAGTCTACAGTTTTAAATTTCGGCGAAGCACCTAGTATTCGGAAGGCCGAACTTGGGGCGCTATGCACGCCTAAATCGGACAAGGCCGATTCCTCGCCTGAAGCGGAAAAAATCGACCTCTCGAACAGCGACCAGCTCTTGCCGCATCATGACAGTCAATTTTCGGCTTTCTCTACTGAGGTGCTCGTCCGGAAGAACCGGGACACAATTGTAGTAGTTCTCCCTATGCTACTTTAGCCGATATAATGGAACAT
The DNA here is from genome assembly GCF_002162155.2 of Triticum dicoccoides. NCBI lineage: Eukaryota > Viridiplantae > Streptophyta > Magnoliopsida > Poales > Poaceae > Triticum > Triticum dicoccoides. Next base: position 603,398,684 of record NC_041393.1, on the reverse strand, counting down.
AAGGTACCAAAACAAGGGAGCCGGGCAAACCCAACTATTGACCCAAGACATGATTCGGAGCTGATGCATATGATGCTATAAGTTCGGGGTGCCGCACTGTCGGAAGTGTTCGGACTTTTCTTGCCGTGTTATGGGGCGCAATAAAGCCCCTGGCAAACTGAACGTACCAAAGTGTATGGATGCAATATTAAATAAACAGTCAAGGGAAAATATGAAGAAAGTAATAATAAGCTGATGTTGTATATTGTTTCCCATTGTTATTTAAATAATACGTCAAACATATGTGTACAAGTAATGCTATAAGCAAAAATAGGACTATTTGACATGTCCTATCCAAGGGCAGGCTGCGTGTGGGTATGTAAAACAGGTATAACGATCGTTAACAGAGACCACCTGGGTATTCCCTTGTACGCAAAACCTCTTGCCTCCTTGGTTTTTCCCTCCCGTGATGAGTCCGATGATCTGGTTCTCTGAAGGGGCTGCCCGAAGGTAGGGTCCTGAAAAAAGAAAGAAGATGATGAGGGTATGCGGGTCTCGTGATGGTTGAGCCGCACTGTGGACCGCATCGTCGTCGTGCCTCCGCCTATGCCCATGGTATTTCGAGTGCGTAACTGTGTACGCATGGCACAAATGCCGCCTGGATGGGACTAGGACGGAGGCCGAATTGCTAGTCGAGCTCTAGTCATGCCGGACGATCCTGTTGCAGAGTACTCCAGACTCGCTTAACGGTGTCTGGGGTTTTTATCACTGAGTTGACGGTCTGCCGAAGAAGGCTGCTTTGTACTTCTGCTGCAAGGGCCGCAGTGTGCTCCTCCATATGGAGAGAGCGGTCTGTGTTTCCGTTGACGGTTATAACCCCGCGAGGTCCTGGCATCTTGAGCTTGAGGTATGCATAGTGTGGTACCGCATTGAATCGAGCAAATGCGGTTCGTCCAAGTAGTGCATGATAGCCACTACAGAAAGGGACGATATCAAAGATTAACTCCTCGCTCCGGAAGTTATCCGGAGATCTGAAGACCACTTCTGGTGTTATTGAGCTCATACAACAGGCCTCTACGCCTGGGATTACACCTTTAAAGGTGGTTTTGGTGGGTTTGATCCTTGAGGGATCATGCCCATTTTGCGCACTGTGTCCTGATAAAGCAGGTTCAGGCTGCTGCCACCGTCCATGAGGACTCGCGTGAGGTGGAATCCATCAATGATTGGGTCGAGAACCAATGCGGCTGAACCGCCATGACGGATACTGGTAGGATGATCCCTGCGATCAAAAGTGATCGGGCAGGATGACCATGGGTGAACTTTGGGGCGACTGGCTCCATAGCATAGACGTCCTGTAGTGCACGCTTTCGTTCCCGCTTGGGAATGTGGGTGGCATAGATCATATTACCGTTTTCACTTGGGGAGGAAATTTCTTCTGTCCCCCTGTGTTCGGCCGCCGAGGCTCCTCGTCGTCCTCGCTATGCAGCCCCTTGTCCTTGTTTTCAACATTCAACTTACCGGCCTATTTGAACACCCAGCATTCTCTGTTAGTGTGGTTGGCTGGTTTATCAAGGGTGCCATGAATTTGACACGAGCGGTCGAGTATGCGGTCCAGACTGGACGATCCCGGATTGTTTCTTTTGAATGGCTTTTTCCGCTGACCGGACTTGGAGCCGCTGAATCCGGCATTGACTGTCGTGTCTTCAGTGTTGTCGCCATTGTTCCGACGCTTATGTCTGTTTCGCCGTGGCTTGCCGTTGCTGTCGTGGATATCTGAAGTGCCAGAGTTTCTTGGCGTGGTGCTACTGCGAGCTAGCCAGCTGTCCTCGCCTGCGCAAAAGCGGGTCATGAGTGTCGTGAGGGCTTCCATGGACTTTGTATTTTCTTGGCCGAGGTGTCGAGTGAGACACTCATCGCGGATGTTATGCTTAAAGGCTACTAGGGCTTCGGCATCCCGACAGTCGACGATTTGGTTCTTTTTAGTTAGGAACCGAGTCCAGAATTTCCTGGCTGAGTCTCCGGGTTGTTGGGTTATGTGGCTTAAGTCATCAGCATCCGGTGGTCGCACGTAAGTGCCTTGGAAGTTGTCGAGGAATGCGTCCTCTAGGTTTTCCCAACTGCCAATGGAGTTCGCCGGCAGGCCATTCAGCCAATGTCGGGCCGGTCCTTTGAGCTTAAGTGGAAGATACTTGATGGCATGTAGATCATCACCACGGGCCATGTGAATGTGGAGAAGGAAATCTTCAATCCATATCACGGGGTCTGTTGTGCCATCATATGATTTGATGTTTATGGGTTTAAACCCTTCTGGGAATTCATGATCCATTACTTCATCAGTGAAGCAGAGGGGCTGCACGGCGCCTCTATGCCGGGCTATGTCACGGTGCAGTTCGACTAAGTCTAGTCTGTTGTGTTCGGCCTGGCCGGACTTGTTGTTAGTATATCCGGCATGATGGTCATCGTCATGCGTTGTGGCGCGCCCCCGTGATTCGTAGATCGATCTTGGCTGTCTTGGTTTGTTTTCCAGTATGTGTCGCAGGTCCTGCGTATTGCCCCGGGCCATAGTGTATTAGCGTCGGGGTGCGGGATGGTGTTCGGGCTGATACGCCGCTTTGTCTCGGACGCGAGGTGGCCAGTCAGTCTCATCCTGTGCTGGTAGTGTAGGCCCTAGTGCCTCCTCCTCGAGTTGAGTTAGCAACTTGTGCTTTGGGTAAGCTTTGGTTGGGCGCTCGAGTCCGTATTCCTCGGTTGCCAAGACCTCAGTCCATCTGTCTGTTAGCATATCTTGATCAGCTTGGAGTTGCTGTTGTTTCTTCTTCAGGCTTCTTGCAGTGGCTATAAGCCGGCGCTTGAAGCACTCCTGCTCGACGGGATCCTCAGGCACGATAAATTCATCGTCGCCGAGGCTCACCTCATCTTTGGAGAGAGGCATATAATTGTCGTCCTCCAAATCTCCGTCTGTTGCCTGTTCGTCTGGTCTAGCTTGCCCGTCCCCCTGCTCGGCCTGCCCGAAGTTAGGCTGCTCAGGATTGTATTCGTCTTCGGCACCATCCGAATTGCTATTGTCTCCTGTGCTGGTATTGCTGTGGTGGGGCTTAGAGCGGCGCCTATGACGCCCATGCTTTAATTGCTTCCCTAAGGGGTTATCCTCTGTTGCCTCATCGCCATTGTTTTCTTTGGGGGTGTCCACCATATATATATCATATGAAGAGGTGGCTATCCAGCGCCCTGTGGGCGGTGGTTCATGTTCTTCTCCTGCATCGTCGTCCATGCCGTCGATTTCTTTGGAGTCGAGGTCGAGCATGTCGGTTAAATCATCGACAGTGGCAATTAAGTGGGTGGTGGGTGGGTAACAAATTTCTTCGTCATCCGCTTCCCACTCGAGCTGGACATAGTCCGGCCAAGAGTCTCCTAACAAAGAGAGAGACCTTAATGAATTTAGCACGTCACCGAAGGGTGAGTGCTGAAAGATGTCCGTGGCGGTGAACTCCATGATCGGTGCCCAATCAGATTCGATGGGCACGGGCATGCGCGGTTCGGACCCTGAGGCCAGAGACGAGTCCGGGGGTCCAGCAACACAGCTTTCCTTAGAGGTGGAGTCTGTGTTCGGCTCCAACGCTAATGAGTGTATGGCCTCCGTGGCGGGGTCCATCCACCCGTCCTCGGATGCCGCAATCTGCTCCAGATTGAAGTCCAGAGCTGCTGCAGGTGCGATATCCCAAATACTGTCCGACGGCAGATCTAAGTCGTGCTCGTCGTGACCGTTCGGCGCTCCTGACACAGGCCCGAATCCGTCGAAGATCAAGTCTCCGTGGATGTCGGCCGTGTAGTTCAAGTTTCTGACCCTGACCTGATGGCCAAGGGCGTAGCTGTCAATCTGCTCCAGATGGCCAAGGGAGTTGGCCCGTAGTGCGAAGCCACCGAATACGAAGATATGTCCGGGGAGGAAAGTCTCAGCCTGGACCATATTGTTGTTGATGATTGAAGGAGCCATCAAACCTTGCAGCCACGACACAGAGGAACTCTCAATGAAAGCACCAATGTCGGTGTCAAAACCGGCGGATCTCGGGTAGGGGGGCCGAACTGTGCGTCTAAGGCTAATGGTAATAGGAGACTGGGGACACGATTTTACCCAGGTTTGGGCCCTCTCGATGGAGGTAATACCCTACTTCCTGCTTGATTGATCTCGATGATATGAGTATTACAAGAGTTGATCTACCACGAGATTGTAGAGGCTAAACCCTAGAAGCTAGCCTATGATTATGATTGTTGTCCTATGGACTAAACCCTCTGGTTTATATAGACATCGGAGGGGGCTAGGGTTACACAGAGTAACTTACAGAGAAGGAGATCTAACATCCGAATCGCCAAGCTTGCCTTCCACGCAAAGGAGAGTCCCATCTGGACACGGGGCGAAGTCTTCAATCTTGTATCTTCATAGTCCAACAGTTCGGCCAAAGTATACAGTCTGGCTGTCCGGATACCCCCTAATCCAGGACTCCCTCAGGTATCGACAGCTATGTTCTCTTTGGTTTGAATATGACCAATGTTTGAACAGGAAGCCCCCAAGTGACCTTGAGAATATTTAACGACTCTGATTCGAATACGATCAGGGTCGGACCAAAACGGGTTAAGCTAGATTCGAATACGGTCAGCCCCCAATGGTCATTGAAGCGGGGTACCTATGTTTGAGTTGTGCTTTGCAACAGACTCTCTTTGGTCCCTTTAATTTTTCCTGAGAACTCGAGCTTTGCGAGATATAAATTTTTCTTGAGCCGGATTTTTAAACCGGATATTGAGAGCTTTCAAAGCTTTGTGAGAGACAGATTTCTCTTGAACAGGATTTTGAACCGGAATTCTTCATCTTGAGCCAGAAATTTTCTGACGGCCCTTAAACTGGCAACATTTACTGAGCCATGTCCATGTAGCCCCCGAGTCTCAAGGCGGCTCGAGGAGTTGTCTTTGAGATTCTCCATATTTGACCATAGTAGAAGGTGTATATCATTGGTGTTGATAGCGCGATGTGAATCCACAGAATGTGAGGTGACTATGGCGCGTTTATAAATGATCCCGTATGAGCCGTGTCAGAAACTCGGCCAATGGTTCCTTCCAACTGGATGTTTGAAATTAATCGAACTGTAGTGGCGGCGACTTGTGCGCCTGCCCATTGAGCCATCCAGTGCCGATAGTGGATGATAATATATAATAATTTGCCTCCAAATTGTTAGAAGAAAACCAGGCTTCCCAAGCAGTGACTTGCTCATACTAAATAAACAGCTCATGCAGACAGGTGCGGCCCGATGTATTGATGTAGACCAAACCGCGAGAGATGGACGGAAAAGACGACCGTGGCTTCAGAGGCGGCAGGAAACAGATGAGCCGGCCGCGATGTTGTAAGCCGGTGCGGACGGGCGAGTAAACCATGTTATGTTGATGTAGTGAACAATTGTCCTGCATCAATCGCAAACCAGAGTAATTGTTCTTTGACAAAAAACAATGTATACTAATAAACTTAAATTGATAGATATCACCTGATTATTCGGATGACAGATGATCCGTTCAACGCAACAGAGGTGGCTCAGGCAGACCGTCCGCTCAATATAGCCCGGGTGGCTCAACACAGTAGAGGCGGCTCAACACGGCCCCGGCGGCTCAACACAGTAGCGAAACGGAGGCATCACCATGACGGTGGCTCAGAAACTGCAGCGGCAGTGCGTTTGAGACGGCGGAGGCGACGACTGGTGTCGGTGTCAAAACCGGCGGATCTCGGGTAGGGGGTCCCGAACTGTGCGTCTAAGGCTAATGGTAACAGGAGGCCAGGGACACGATGTTTACCCAGGTTCGGGCCCTCTCGATGGAGGTAATACCCTACTTCCTGCTTGATTGATCTTGATGATATGAGTATTACAAGAGTTGATCTACCACGAGATCGTAAAGGCTAAACCCTAGAAGCTAGCCTATGATATGATTGTTGTTGTCCTACGAACTAAACCCTTCGGTTTATATAGACACCGGAGGGGGATAGGGTTACACAGAGTCGGTTACAGAGAAGGAGATCTATACACCCGAATTGCCAAGTTTGCCTTCCACGCAAAGGAGAGTCCCATTCGGACACGGGACAAAGTCTTCAATCTTGTATCTTCATAGTCCAACAATCCGGCCAAAGTATATAGTCCGGCTATCCGAGGACCCCCTAATCCAGGACACCCTCAGTAGCCCCTAAACCAGGCTCCAATGACAATGAGTCCGCTGTGCAGATTGTCTTCGGCATTGCAAGGCGGGTTCCTTCTCCGAATACTCCATAGAAGATTTTGAACACGAGAGTCGTGTCCGGTTCTGCAAAAAAAATTCCACATACCATCGTAGGGAGAATAGTATTCCACAAATCTAATCTGCTGACAACTTTTTGTAGTGTGACATCACGCCACGGCCCAGTTATTATTCGAACCATTTTTTCACAACCAGCTACTGCACATATTGCGAGGCGGTTTTCTTGCCACGTCTTGTCGACGCAGATATCGTGTCCCCTTATTGCGGGATTCTCATCAATACGGGCGTGGGTAACCCAACCGTGTTTGTTAATATGACTCCTCAATTTTAGGCAAGTTCCAAATGGTCATGCGGGGGACGCTTGATATTCACCACCTTTATAAAGGGATCAAGGCATGTCCTTATCTTCCCATGCTCTATCCTTACTCTTCCCCTAACTCGAGTTCCAACACCCAAGACTCAGGCTCAAGCGCTTCGGACCTTCAGTCATGTTCGGATCCAGACTTCAAGGCTGGTGGATGGCCTCCTCCGTCATAGAGGAGGACATCAAGAAGCTTAGGGGAGCCAGGTATCTGACCGCTGACATCCTGCATAGGCTGCCTGCTCAAGGGCAGGTCATCCCCACTCCCAAACCCAACGAGAGTGTCGTATTCGTTTCCCACTTCCTCCGAGGGTTAGGCTTTAGTCTTGATCCCTTTATTAGAAGGCCCATGTTCTATTACGGGCTAGACTTTCATGATCTAGATCCAGACTCCATTCTTCACATCTCGTCGTTTATCGTCGTGTGTGAAGCCTTCCTCCACATTACCCCACACTTTGGTTTATGGCTTAAGACCTTCAATGTGACGCCGAAGATGATCGATGGGCGTCACGTGGAGTGCGGAGGTGCTATAATAAGCAAGGGCGCCGATGCCCCATGGCCAAAGGGTTCCTTCCCACAGGTGTCTGACTTATGGCAACGAGAGTGGTTCTACATCACCGCTCCTCGAGGCACAAAGTGGGCGGCCGCCCCTGCCTTCCGCTCGGGCCCTCCACCTTAACTGGCATCATGGGTCAACATGGGACTGGACTGGTGGCCTGCTAATGACGTACCGACATTGCAGAGCCACATTCGGGATCTTTTTGAGAGGGATGTCAGCCTCATCAAAATAATTCAAGTAATGCTAGTTCATCGGGTCCTGCCGTGCAAAAGTCGAGCTCTCCGGATGTGGGAGTTCAACCCAGAAGGACCGCGAACCATTCATCACTTCTTCGGCATGACGCTCAAAGGGATGTATAGGTTATTCTTCGGATCACGAACAAAGTGTCCGGACACCATCGAGGATGCGGGCTTGAACTGCAATCGTCCAGATACCCAAGTAAGTAACTCTGCAACCGAACACGTTGTTCATGTTTTATCATAACATTATTCTGAGAACTATCCACGGCCAGGCTTGGCTAAGAAAGGTGGAGAGGATCAGGTGTACGGCCCCTCTTTTCGAAGGCTCGTAGGATCCCGTGCTAACCAGGATGCTCGAGCACGCACCTTATCAAGTGCCATCAAGAAAAGATGAAGGGAGGCATAGAGAAGCCGAGAGCGAGCTTCACACTTTGTACATCCAAACCGGGGAATTAATGTCTCCGTGAAGGAGGATAATAGGGGAGGTGAATCTAAAGTTCCCTCCCCCTGCGGGAAGAAAAGGGCCGCCTCCAAAGACTTGGAAGCGAAGGTGTCCAAACAAGGGAAGAAACCCTTGCCAGGGAGCCGTGCCCCAGAGGGCGTCCTCACCGCACAGCGCCCGCGAACGGGCCAGCCCTTGACCGAGTTGTAAGTAAATGAAAAGTGCTTCGATAAATATATCCTGCTTTATCTCTGAGAATAATAACCGAGACTTATCTTGTAGTTCGGATCATAGCCCTTCTCAACAGAGTTCGTCTTCGGGGGATCTTCTTCCGAAGATGATGGAGAGCGAAACGCCTCCTCCTGCCTCCCCGCCTCATGGGGCGGACGATCCTGAGGTGTCGTCACAGAGGATTTCTCCTGATCCGCCAAGGCCAGAAGCTAACTCTTCGGCCGCCCGAAGTCCGGAGTATTCGGCCCCCAAGGGGAACAACAGAAAGAGTCCGGGACCGTTTGGTGCACAACCGGATACACTGATGGGCCTTTTGGAGCAAGCGGCTATCTCAGAGTCGCAGTGTACCCTAATGGGTACGGTAGTTCAGAGGATTTTGTCCGCCAAAAGCGGGTTGAATGAAGCCTTTACTAGCCCGTTGAGAGGCTTTGAGGTACGCCAAGTAACATATGTGTATTTTGGACGGTACCGCACATGCTAGGTGTGCTCCGTATAGGTAGTATCCCCTGAGACTCTGGTTGCCATCCAGAGGTGGCAAACAGAGGATCATAATCCTAGGTAATGACCACACTATTTTTATGTGCAGGCGGCTAAGGGTCCGGCGATTGACCGGACTGCTGAATTCGCCGAACTAAGGCGACAGCTTGATGTGGCGGATGCCGACATCGCGCTTGTGAACAAGCGGCTTGACGAGGCACAGGGTATGTGTTTTCTCTTTTGTTTTTTGTATTGTCAGCAAATAGTAAGAGGTGCATGATTCTAGTATCTATAATATGTTGTGGCTGCAGATGGAGTTGCTGCCGTGGAGGCCCTTAGGGCAGAACTTGCTCTAGCCAAGGAATAAGCCAAGAGAAGTGATGCGGCTGCCCTAAAGGCGTCCAAGGAGTTAAAAGCCGAACAGGCTGCTCATCGCCAAAGCGAAGATAAGATGGCCCTATTGAGCTAAAAGATGCTGCTGACCACTATGAGCTCCTTGAAAAGGAAAACCAAGAGAATGCGGCTGACCTGAAGAAGGCCTTGGAAGCAGCCAAGGAAACATGCTCTGAAATCAGAACTACACGAGAGGAGCTTCGTCAAGCCGGAGATATCACGGCTGGGAAGCCCTTTTTGTTGCGGATGAAGTTCGGAGATCCAAAGTATGCCCCTCTGGATCAGTTGTGGAGTGCTGCAGACATGTATGCGGACCTGGCGAAAAGTACTGCTGATGCGACCGAGCTTTTCAAAGATCAGAAAGATCATGAGGTGGAAAGGTTGTTCTGGTCGCAGTTCAGTTCGCCGACGCGTCCGCTACCGTTGAATGAAAGGATGGCCGCATGGGCCGAGCTCCATAGGTTGTCCAGGCTTGCAATGAGGTCTGTCGTGGATCATCTTTGGCCAAGGGACCAAGGCCGGACAATTATTTTGGTTTAGTGCAACAATTCCTTGGCGTCGTGTCACATATTGACACTGTGAAGTGGTCGGCGTGCATAGAGGGTGCACGGATGGTTCTTGCCCGTGTGAAGACATACTGGGCAGGGATGGAAGCCACCACTATCGCGGCCCGCGGTCCGGCGGGAGGCTAGGACCCGGTCGAGCACAATTTTGAGGAAGTCCTAGAAGGCACCCGTTTAATAGAGGCTCACTGCTCAAAGAGTACCATGTTCGAGTGACATGTAACTCAATTGTAAAAAGAATGCTATTTTAATTATGAAGGCTATGTTTATACTTCTGCCCAAAAGTATTATAATGCCTCCTGTGCAGTCGTTTATGTATGTATATAACCTGAAAGATAGCAGTCGTCGGCTTCAACCCCCACGCATATAATGCGGGGGTGTTCGTAAAAGCGTGTAATCACACTTGATCCAACGTCTTGGTCCATTAAGGAGGTGATAGCGCGGCAAACCAGGCAACCGGACTATATAGCTGTAACACTTTCACTTAGCCATAGGAGTTTGACGGTGGGGCTACGATATAGCCCCTAGTATTTCCGTATTCATCCAAATACGATGCACATACGTACATGACCGGAAAACCGGTCCTTCATTAAGGCGGAGGAATGCCAAAGATTCCGCTAGGTCATCAAGTGGTTGACCAGTCTCTCACTGTATCATGACAGTCAGTTTTTGGCTTTCTCTAGTGAGGTGCTCATCCGGAATAACCAGGGCACAATCGCATTAGTTCTCCTTTGGCCGCCTTAGTCGATAAAATGGAATGTAAGGTAGCAAAATCCAGGAGCCGGGCAAACCGAATATTTGACAAAAGACATGATTCAGAGCGGATGCATATAAGGCCAAACTCGCGACGCCGAACACTCCCTAAGGTATTCGGACTTTATGACATATACTGGACTGAGTAACACCCTCGATATTCTAGTTGGAGGGGCCGCTCAATGTTCGGTTGCTAGAGCCGCCACATATTCTTCCGCACGTAAGGAATGCTCTGTATTTCCACTAACAGTTATGACACCACGTGGACCGGGCATCTTGAGTTTAAGGTAGGCGTAGTGGGGGATTGCGTTAAAGCGAGTGAAGGCCGCTCTTCCGAGTAGTGCGTGATAGCCGCTTCGGAATGGAGCAATGTCGAAGATTAATTCTTTGCTTCTGAAGTTGTCAGGAGAACCGAATATAACCTCTAGTACTCGAGAGCCCGTGCAGCGGGCCTCGACACCTGCTATTACTCCTTTAAGGGTAGTATTACTTTGGATGATTCTTGATGGGTCTATCCCCATTTTGCAGACAGTGTCCTGGTATATCAGGTTAAGACTACTGCTGCCGTCCATAAGGACTCGGGTGAGATGGTATCCGTCGATTATTGGGTTGAGAACCAGGGCAGCCGATGCTCTGTGCCGGATACTAGTCGGATGATCCCTGCAATCAAAGGTGATCGGGCAGGCCAACCAGGGTTTGAATTTGGGGGCGACGGGCTCTACAGCGTATACGTCTCGGAGTGCGCATTTGCGCCTTCTCTTTGGAATGTGAGTTGCATAAATCATGTTCATTGTTTTGACTTCTGGTGGGAATTTTTTCTTTTCTCCAGTGTTCGGCTGGCGAGGCTCATCCTCGTCTTCACTTGGCGTCTCCCTCCCCTTATGTTCGGCATTTAGCTTGCCGGCCTGCTTGAAAACCCAGCACTCTCTGTGGGTGTGGTTTGCAGGTTTTTCGGGGGTGCCATGAATCTGACATAGCTTGTCTAGAATCTTATTTAGGCTGTACGGTCCATCTCTACTGCCTTTAAATGGCTTCTTCCGTTGACCGGGTCGAGAGCCCCTGAATCCGGCGTTAACCCTCGTATTATCAGGGTTGTCGTCATTGTCCTGACGCTTGTTTTTATTGCGTCGCGGCTTCCCATTGCCATCCTTGACTTCGGATGTGCCTGGGTCACTGGTGCCGCTACGGGCCAACCAGCTATCTTCGCCCGCGCAAAAGCGGGTCATAAGGCTTGTTAGGGCTTCCATTGTCCTTGGCTTTTCTTGGCCGAGGTGTCTGGCGAGCCATTCGTCTCGGATACTGTGCTTGAAAGCCGCTAAGGCTTCAGCATCCGGACAGTCGACGATTTGATTCTTCTTGGTGAGAAATCTGTTCCAAAGCTTATGAGCTGACTCTCCGGGTTGTTGGATTATGTGACTTAAATCGTTTGCATCCGGAGGTCAGACATAGGTCCCTTGAAAATTGGCCCTGAAAGCATCCTCAAGTTCCTCCCAACTTCCAATTGAGTTTTCGGGAAGGCTTTTCAACCAATGCCGAGCTAGTCCTTTCAACTTGAGGGGCAAGTATTTAATGGCGTGGAGATCGTCTCCACGAGCCATGTGGATATGAAGGATAAAATCCTTGATCCAGACCCCGGGGTCTGTTGTTCCGTCGTATGCCTCTATATTCACGGGTTTGAATCCCTCTGGAAATTCATGATCCAGCACCTCATCGGTGAAGCACAGGGGGTGCGCCGCACCCCTGTATTTGGATGTGTCATGGCATTCTGTCGACGGTTGTTGTGTTCGGTGTTGATTCCGAGCTGTTATTCGATCGGTATGATCGTTTTGTTGGCTGTGATCCTGCGCCGGAGCACGTTTTCTAGATCCATAAATGGACCTGGCCACACCGGCTCTTTTGTACAGAAGCTCACGTAAATCGTGTGCTGACTTGTGTGCGGCACCATTAGCCGCCCTGTCGTGTCCACGGGGTGGTCGGTCTGGCTGATCGGTCGTATTATTTTTCGTCCGAATGGGCTCTATGGCCTCATCATCGAATTCGGGCAGCAGTTTGCGCTTTGGGTAGCTCTTTGGGTGGCGATCGTCACCATATTTTTCTTCAGTGTCGAGCACTTTGTTCCATCTATGGTTGAGTGTATCCTGCGCGGCCTTAAGCCTTTGCTTCTGCTTCTTCAAGCTCCTCGCGGTGGCAATAAGCCTTCGATGGAGGTTCTCTTGTTCCAAGTGTTTTTCCAGGATGTTGAGTGCATCATCGTCCGGACTGTTCTCCTCTTAGGAGACAGGTTGATGAGTTTTATCCTCGGGATCACCATCATCGGACATTGCATCCGGACTATGTTCATCATCCCCTGGCTTATCCTGCTCCATCGCTGGGTCCATGGGGTCGTCGTTTCCTTTGGAGTCAACCGGGGAGTAGTTCTTTCTTGCGCTGTCATCCCTGTTTTTGCTGTGGCAGGATTTAGGGCGGCGCCTACGTCGTCGCTTTGGTTTCTGCTCGAGGGGGTTATCCTTTGTTGCATTCTTCCGTTCCTCGTCGTTGTTTTCTTTGGGTGTATCCACCATATATACATCGTATGATGAGGTGGCTGTCCAGCGCCCCGTGGGCGGTGGTTCCTGTTCTTCTCCTGCATCGTCGTCCATACCATTGATGTCTTCGGAGTTGAAGTCAAGCACGTCGGTTAAGTCATCGACAGTGGCTATTAAGTGGGTGGTAGGTAGGGAACAAATTTCATCATCGTCCTCTTTCCACTCGAGCCGGACATAGATCGGCCAAGAATCTCCTGACAAGGAGAGAGATCTTAATGAATTTAGCACATCACCTAGGGGCGAGTGCTGAAAGATATCCGCAGAGGTGAACTCCATGACCAGTGCCCAATCAGATTCGATAGGCACGGGCGTACACGGTTCGGATCCTGTAGCCGGAGACGAGTCTGAGGGTCCGATGATACCGGCCTCATAGGAGGTGGGATCAGTGTTTGGCTCCGACGCTGATGAGTATGCGGCTTCCGTGGCGGGGTCTATCCACCCGTCCTCGGATGGCACGATCTTCTCTGGATTGATTCTCGGGGCAACTGTAGGCGCGATCCCCCGAATACTGTCCAATGGCAGATCTACGTCATGCTCGTTGTGACTATTCGGCGCACCTGACATGGGCTCGAATCCGTCGAAGATCAAGTCTCCGCGGATGTTGGCAGTGTAGTTCAAGCTTCCAAACCTGACCTGATGGCCAGGGACGTAGCTATCGACCTGCTCCAGATGGCCAAGCGAGTTGGCCCGCAGTACGAAGCCGCTGAATACAAAGATCTGTCCGGGAAGGAAAACCTCCCCCTGGACCGCGTCGTTGAAGACGATTGAAGGAGCCATCTAGCCTTATCGCGGCGACACAGTGAAACTCTCAATGAAAGCACCAATGTCGGTGTCAAAACCGGCGGATCTCAGGTAGGGGGTCCCGAACTGTGCGTCTAAGGCTAATGGTAACAGGAGGCCGGGGACACGATGTTTACCCAGGTTCGGGCCCTCTCGATGGAGGTAATACCCTACTTCCTACTTGATTGATCTTGATGATATGAGTATTACAAGAGTTGATCTACCACGAGATCGTAAAGGCTAAACCCTAGAAGCTAGCCTATGATATGATTGTTGTTGTCCTACAGACTAAACCCTCCAGTTTATATAGACACCGGTTGGGGCTAGGGTTACACAGAGTCGGTTACAGAGAAGGAGATCTATACATCTGAATCACCAAGTTTGCCTTCCACGCAAAGGAGAGTCCCATCCGGACACGGGAAGAAGTCTTCAATCTTGTATCTTCATAGTCCAACAGTCCGGCCAAAGTATATAGTTCGGCTGTCCGAGGACCCCTAATCCAGGACTCCCTCAACTGGAACTGCTTGAAACGGACGCGAGTCGACCCGGGGGCAGGCGCAAGAGTTGGCCACAACGTCTAAACCGGTGCGAACCTCATGTCTATGGCATGACGTCACTTTTGTAGTGGATTTTGTCCTGAATTATTTTCCAGATGAACGCGGACATAACACGTCTTGACTGTAGTCTTAACCTCACGCGGAGTAGTAGTGGCCTGCTCAGTGCTCACAATGATGCCACGGTGGCGGCAGTGGCCCGCCCCCTTTGCTTTTCTCATTTCTTCATAGCAGAACATTCGTACAAGCAATAGTACTTGAAACATCCATCATTTTACGTCAAAGACAGGCCCTGATAATCTTGCCCTTTTTTTCTTTTTCTCTTTTTTTGTAGGCTTTGGCCAGATTTAGTATGCAATACATGTGTCTACAGGGTGGACGCTGGCCCAACCTTCATCAAGGACGCATGAGACCTCTATCCACGGAGCGATGTCATTTCGACAGTCAACTGACTGACTGTCACAATACTTGTTGGAGTCAATCGTCTCTTCCTTAGACTTTATCCGGTTTATTTGGCAGCAGACAAAAAACTGATGATTCCTTGGTTTTCTCCAGACGAAGTAGTGCACAGGCTCCCCGTTGGATCTTGGAGAGTGAGTACATATACTAGTACTAATATTAACTATGTCTTGTCTGCTTTTGTGAAGTAGTACTTTCAATTCTTTGATCTCTTGTATGGGATGCTTGAAAAATCAATGGATTCTCGTGAGACGACTCACTGGCATGGGCAAGCAACAACAGTAGAGGCAGAGGCGGTTTGACGAGGTACAACGCAGTTCGGAGGCGCACCGGCAACTCACAGCGAAGGCGGCATGTGGTTAATGAGGCGAATCCGCGCGAGGGTGGCTCAGAAAGGTGCGAGGGCGCTCCAGCGGCAGACCGGTGGCCATGTCGGAAGGGCACCAGCGACTTGAGGTTGAGGCGGACCATGGCTTGGCGCGGTTGTGTTTGAGGCGGCAGCGGCTTACAATGGCGGCCGAAGCAAGCCTGCGGCAGCCCGGACAGGCGCGAAACGGCGGCTCAATACGTCGGCGATTTAAAGCAAGGGCGTAGCTCAGGGCATCTCCAGCCGTTGGCCCCCCCAGGACGCATACAAATCGCCCCCTGGGGGCGAGCCGGCGATACACTCGGCGCTGGGGGCGGTTTTGCGCCCAGTCGTCGCCCCCAGCTCGCCCCCAGGCGCCGAAATTGGCCCACTTTGCAGCCCAATTTCGGCGAATAAATGGCCCATATGGGCGAGAATAGGCCCATAATCGGCGTGGTTTCGCTGTGTCTCGGCGTTCAATTATCAACACAATTATTCCTTATCACATATTTCATCCCAGAAAAATCAAATACTTCAACAAAATACTACAACAACAAATAGTTCAATACAAATTATATAGTTCAACAAATAAAAACTCGTATTTCATCACGCGGCGTCCCCCTTGAGCCTCCATAGGTGCTCAATCAGATCTTTCTGCAGTTGATGATGCACTTGTGGGTCTCGGATCTCCTGACGCATATTGAGATAGGCAGTCCAAGTTGCCGGTAGCTGGTGATCAACTTCGGCTAGAGGACCCTGCCTGTAGTATGGTTCAGTGTCAAACACTGGGTCTTCTTGCTCGCTCTCGATGATCATGTTGTGCAAGATGACACAGCAAGTCATGATATCCCACATTTGATCTTTCGACTAGGTCTGAGCAGGGTACCGAACAACAGCGAATCGAGATTGGAGCACACCAAATGCCCACTCGACATCCTTCCTGCAAGCCTCCTGAACCTTCACAAACCAGGCGTTCTTGCCTCCTGCCACAGGGTTTGAGATCGTCTTTACAAATGTCGACCATCTCGGATAGATGCCGTCAGCTAGATAGTACCCCTTGTTGTATTGGTGCCCATTGATCTCGAAGTTCACCGGAGGAGAATGACCCTCAATGAGCTTGGCAAAAACAGGAGAGCACTGCAACACGTTGATGTCATTGTGAGTTCCTGGCATACCAAAGAAGGAGTGCCAAATCCAGAGGTCCTGTGTGGCTACCGCTTCAAGCACCACACTGCAACCGCCTTTGGCGCCTTTGTACATCCCCTGCCAACCAAATGGGCAGTTCTTCCATTGCCAATGCATGCAGTCGATGCTTCCAAGCATCCCAGGAAATCCTCTTGCTGCATTCTGGGCTAGGATCCGAGCAGTGTCTTCCGCATTGGGTGTTCTCAAGTATTGTGGCCCAAACACTTCCACCACTGCCCGACAGAACTTGTAGAAACACTCTATGCCGGTGGACTCGGCCATGCGCCCATAGTCGTCGAGTGAATCACCGGGAGCTCCATATGCAAGCATCCTCATCACTGTCGTGCACTTCTGGATGGAGGTGAATCCAAGAGCGCCAGTGCAATCCATCTTGCACTTGAAGTAGTTGTCAAACTCCCGGACGGAATTCACAATCCTGAGGAAGAGCTTTCGGCTCATCCGATAACAGCGCCGAAATGCTCTCTCGCCATGAAGTGGAGCATCGGCGAAGTAGTCGGAGTAGAGCATGCAGTAGCCGCAGATGATGCCGGTTCTTTGCTTTCACCCGCCCCGGCGCCGAGCCACCTCGACACGGCTTTTCATTGATCGCCAGCAGCTGGGCGAGGGAAGCGAGCACCATCAGATGCTCTTCTTCCTGGACGTCGGCCGCGGCTTCCTCCTCCAACAGCGCGGCGAGCTCTTCCTCCTCATCCGAGTCCATCGTCGAGACAGTCACAAACGCCGAACACCTTGCGCTTGGTGGGCGTGTACCCGCCGTTAAACCGCGCCTCCACGGCCGGAGACGGCAGCTGGAAACGACCAGCTGGTGCGGGAGGGGCTGCCGCGGTGAAGCGCTGCTATTTTCCGGCGGGGAATGGCTATCTAGCGGAGTAGGCCGGCGGCCGTCGCCGGGATGTAGCTAGTGGTGGCCGAGGGCGCAGGGGTGCGAGGCGAGTCGGGGGAAGAAAACCTTGACTTTTCCCCTGTCGGTGTGGGCCAGGCGTGCTTTTCCCTAGCGCCGGAGCCCCCAACGGCTCCCCAGCGCGCCGGGTTCGGCCTATGACCGCCGGGCGGAAAAAAGGTCCGAACCGGCGATTTTCGGCGTCCTGGGGGCGCGACTGGGCCGTTTTTTCGGCGCCGGCGCAAAAAAATCGCCTGGGGAGGCCTTCCTGGGGGGCACGGCTGGAGATGCCCTCATGTAGGCGACTTGGCAATCTCGACGGCGGCTTGCGCGCTGCCGACGACTCACTTACAAAGAAGAGTCCGAGTCGTGACTGAATCCTGATTCCGGGTCGAGACTGTTCCCTTCTCCTAATAATAATTTTCCCTTGATAACCTGAGTACTGGCACTTGCATCTAGTACCCTGTCAATTTGGTGTGATGTCTTATTTCCATCTTGGCTTCCGACCAGCATGTCAGAAGTACTAGTCGAAATAGGCCTTTGATTTAGATATTCTCATGAGAACGTGGTGGCTGGTCAGATTGTTTGCTCCCCAAACTCCGAGATTTGAAGCGAATCCACATGCATCAGCTGCTCTGGATGCGATCTGTAGTTTACTTCCAAAAACAAATAACAAGGATCTGACTTGTAATAACTGAGCGGCCGCGTGCGAGTTATTGCAGCGGATTTTTTTGTCCAACTAGTTTCGATGGATCCTCCGGTTACGATGACGCGCACTGCAACCCTAATTTTGTCTTGACCAAAAATCTTGTATATGTTGTTCTGACTATTCGTCGATGATGTAGATCCTGGTGCATTGGCTCTTCTTCATCCGGCACATCGCGAGCTTCTCGATCCTTAGAAAATTAGGAAAGATCCCTCCAAGAACTCAACACCACCGTGCGGTCCGCCCCACGGTGGGCGCCAACTGTCGTGGAATTGTCACGGCAGATGTCCTTAGTGTGAGTACTTAGTCGCGAGGCCAACGCATCTATGTAGTAGCTTGAGAGGGGTTGGGCGGAACCGAGAGACGTGACACGCAAGAAAAGGATTTAGACAGCTTCGGGCCCCGGGAAACATCATCCGGTAATAGCCCTACATGCTGTTTGTGGCTAGATCTCATTATGCTCATGATGGAGACGCCGCATAAGTCGGCTCCCCTTTAGTTGTGTCTAGCCTTAGAGATTATTTTTCTTGTTTCTCTCCCTCTTGGGGTGCCCTGCCCCTCCTTATATAAGTTGAAGGGGCGGGTTACACGTGGAGTCCTAGTAGGACTAGGACTAACTTATCTTCTATTACAAATGGGATACAAGTCCGAGTCTTACTTCCTTGTAAGGGAAATATTCATCATGCCTTTTCTCTTAAGCCGGCCCACAAGAGTATAAGTTGGCCTGCTGGGCCTTGGGTCTTGTCGTCCGTCTGATCCGCCCGCCGGGCCTCCAGTGAGTCACAATGTCCAGGCAGGTTACATGTAAACCGCCATGTGTGGGCGGATCGCCAGTGAGTCGCCAAGCTCCAGCCGGGTCTCTGGTGAGTCGCCAAGTCCGACTGGGTCATACCGCGGGGTATATCCTCGACACTCGCCATCACACGAGGATGGGCGGTAATAGGGATGCCCAGTCCCAAACTACAAACATGAAAAAGAGTTCATCTCTGAAATAATCAAACAAAAACTCCCAATGGAGTCAAAACCTTTACTTTTATTGCTTGGGAACCGCCACTAGCGTGCTTAGCATGGAAGATATTGATAACTGATGGTCATGAAGTGAATAAGAAGGGTGCATGTCTCAAAATATCATTTATCTCTGTTTTAAAAATTGAGCGCCGGCACCTCTTCAAATCACTGCTTCCCTCTGTGAAGGAGCTATCTATTTACTTTTATGTTGTGTCACCACCTTCTAAAACAAGCGCCAGAAACTGAGTAGAGCATAGGTGTCATGATTTATGCATTATGTGTAGCTAATGTTGGGTGCATCATGACTAGATCTTTTCTACCATGAATTACAATGTTTAGTCGCTGCTTGAACTTTGGAGGTGCTCTGCATTTATGTTTTGCGGTCTCAGAAAGGGCTAGCGAGATACCACTATTGTCATATTATATCATGGTTGTTTTGACAATGTGTTGCTATTTGAGATATTTTATTATTGCTGCTAGCTGATTTTGTCATTGATATGAGTCATTATAATCTTTAAGTGTTATTGTTTTTTTTGACTGGAAACTATGAGGCAACAGCCCCACAGTATTTTATTAAAACTCAACCACCAAAATACAAAAGGTTTTGGAAAGTAACACTATGGAGAAAATACTTACCTACTTACCTATGTACATATTTACAGGTAAGATACATATATACAGGGAGCCAGCTAGGGCAAAGAATTAATCCAATGCAACAACAAAGGTTTTAAGCTAGGCTTGAATCTGTGGGACAAAAGGGTAACATCATGGATGAAATTTCTCCTCCATGCAGCAAAGGTATGCCTTTCATTTCTGAAGATTCGCCCATTCCTGAGCAGCCATACATTCCAAGCAGCTAGATAAATGATGACCCGCAAGTATACGGGATAATTGTAGCCTCTTTCGATAAGTAAGAGTGTCGAACCCAACGAGGAGCTAAAGGTAGATCAAATACTCTCTCAAGCCCTATCTGCCACTGATACGACTCTATGCACGCTTAGTGTTCGCTTTACCTAGAACAAGTATGAAACTAGAAGTACTTTGTAAGTGTGATAGAATAGATTTGCAACATAATAAAGAACACGTAAATATAAACTAGGGGCTGTTTAGATAAAGAAGCAATAAAGTAAATATAGCGAGTGTGGAAAGTGGTGGTAGGAGTTGTGGAATTGTCCCTAAGCAATTGACCATGTTACTAGACCGGTAATCACTATTGCAATTCTATTTGAGGGAGAGGCATAAACTAACATACTTTCTCTTCTTGGATCATATGCACTTATGATTGGAACTCTAGCAAGCATCCGCAACTACTAAAGATCATTAAGGTAAAACCCAACCATAGCATTAAAGCATCAAGTCCCCTTTATCCCATACGCAAACAACCTACTTACTCGGGTCTGTGCTTCTGTCACTCACGCCACCCACCATAAGCAAATCAACAACATATTAAAAACCCTACAATGAGGGTCCCTCACGCTTGCGCGACACGGAGAGCACTATAGGACAGCACCAATAATAAAACATGCAACTCAAACCAATCATAGCAATTCATCAATCATCGATAGGACAACGAAAATCTACTCAGACATCATAGGATGGAAACACATAATTGGATAATAATATGAGCATAAAGCACCATGTTCAAGCAGAGGGTACAGCAGGATGTGGGAGAGTGGACCACTGAATATAGATGGGGGAAGGTGATGGAGATGTTAGTGAAGACGGTGGAGGTGTTGGTGTAGATCGCGGTGATGATGATGGCCCCCGGCGGCGTTCTAGCGCCACCGGAAGCAAGGGGAGAGGGGCCCCCTTCTTATTCTTCTTCCTTGACCTCCTCCCTAGATGGGAGAAGGGTTTCCCCTCTGGTCCTTGGCTCCCATGGCGTGGGAGGGGCGAGAGCCCCTCCGAGATTGGATCTATCTCTCTGTCTCTCTCTGTTTCTGCAATCTGGGATTCTGCCCTGGCACCATTTCTTTTATATCCGGAGATCCGTAACTCCGATTGGATTGAAACCTTCGCCCAGATCTTTTCCCAAAAATTAGCTTTCTTATAGCCAAAGAAGGGCATCAACCGCCTTACGAGGGGCCCAAGAGGGTGGCAGGCGTGCCAAGGGGGGCGCCCCCTGTCTCGTGGCCACCTCGGGCACCATTTCGCGTTGATTCTTCCTTCGGAAAATCCCAAATATTCCAAAATAATTCTCCGTCTGTTTTTATCCCGTTTGGACTCCGTTTGATATGGGGTTTCTGTGAAACATAAAACATGCAACAGACAGGAACTGGCACTAGGCACTGGATCAATATGTTAGTCCCAAAAATAATATAAAAATTTGCCAAAAGTATATGAAAGTTGAAGAATATTGGCATGGAACAATCAGAAATTATAGATACGACGGAGACGTATCAGCATCCCCAAGCTTAATTCCTGGTCGTCCTCGAGTAGGTAAATGATAAAAAAGATAATTTTTGATGTGGAATGCTACCTAGCATAATCTTGATCATATGTCTAATCATGGCATGAATATTAAGACACGAGTGATTCAAAGCAATAGTCTATCATTTGACATAAAAAACAATAATACTTAGAGCGTACTAATAAAGCAATCATGTCTTTTAAAAAAACATGGCCAAAGCAAGCTTATCCCTACAAAATCATATAGTTTGGCCATGCTTCATTTTCGTCACACAAAATGCTCCCATCATGCACAACCCCGATGACAAGCCGAGCAATTGGTTCATACTTTTTAACGCGCTTCAGCTTTTCAACCCTCACGCAATACATGAGTGCAAGCCATCCATATAGCACTATAGGTGGAATAGAATATGATGGTGGGGGTTTATATGGAGAAGACAAAAAAGGGAGAAAGTCTCACATCGACGCGGCTAATCAACGGGCTATGGAGATGCCCATCAATTGATGTCAATGCAAGGAGTAGGGATTGCCATGCAACGGATGCACTAAGAGCTATAAATGTATGAAAGCTCAAACTGCAACTAAGTGGGTGTGCATCCAACTTGCTTGCTCATGAAGACCTAGGGAATTTGAGGAAGCCCATCGTTGGAATATACAAGCCAAGTTCTATAATGAAAAATTCCCACTAGTATATGAAAGTGACAACATAGGAGACTCTTTATATGAATAAGATGGTGCTACTTTGAAGAACAAGTGTGGTAAAAGGAAAGTAACATTGCCCCCTTTTTTCCTTTTTCTTTTTTTCTTTTCTTTTTTTCTTCTTTTGCGGCTTATTTGGCCCCCTTTTCTTATTTAGGCTTCTTTGGCCTTTCCCCTTTTTTCTTTTTTTTCTTTTTTTTCATGGGGCAATGCACTATAATGATGATCATCACACTTTTATTTACTTACAACTCGATACTAGAACAAAGATATGACTCTATATGAATGCTTCCGGCGGTGTACTGGGATGTGCAATGATCTAGCGTAGCAATGACATCAAAAAACGGACAAGCCATGAAAACATCATGCTAGCTATCTTACGATCATGCAAAGCAATATGACAATCAATACTCAAGTCATGAATATGATGATGATGGAAGTTGCATGGCAATATATCTCGGAATGGCTATGGAAATGCCATAATAGGTAGGTATGGTGGCTATTTTGAGGAAGATATACGGAGGCTTATGTGTGATAGAGCGTATCATATCACGGGGTTTGGATGCACCGGCGAAGTTTGCACCAACTCTCGAGGTGAGAAAGGGCAATGCACGGTACCGAAGAGGTTAGCAATGATGGAAGGGTGAGAGTGTGTATAATCCATGGACTCACATTAGTCATAAAGAACTCATATACTTATTGCAAAAGTTTATTAGCCCTCGAAGCAAAGTACTACTACGCATGCCCCTAGGGGGATAGATTGGTAGGAAAAGACCATCGCTCGTCCCCGACCGCCACTCATAAGGAAGACAATCAAAGAAACACCCCATGCTTCAAATTTGTCACACAACGGTTACCATACGTGCATGCTACGGGACTTGCAAACCTTAAAACAAGTGTCTCTACAATCCACAACCACCCACTAGCATGACTCTAATATCACCATCTTTATATCGCAAAACTATTGCATGGAATCAAACATATCATATTCAGCAATCTACAAGTTTACGTAGGATTTTATGACTAACCATGTGAATGACCAATTCCTGTCATCTCTCTAAATAGATATAAGTGAAGCAAGAGAGTTTAATTCTTTCTACAAAATATATGCCCACGCTCTAACAAATATAAGTGAAGCAAAAGAGCATTCTACAAAATGGCGGTTTTCTATGTGAAGAGAAACATGCAATCCAAACTTCAAACGATATACGTGAAGCACATGAAGCATTCTATAAAGCCATACTCAAAAGATTTAACTGAAGTGCAAAGAGAATTCTATAAATCAACCAAGGACTATCTCATACCAGCATGGTGCATAAAAGAAAAGTGAAAACTAAATGCAAAAGACGCTCCAAGACTTGCACATATCGCATGAACAAAACGAATCCGAAAACATACCGATACTTGTTGAAGAAAAAGGGGATGCCTTCCGGGGCATCCCCAAGCTTAGACGCTTGAGTCTCCTTGAATATTTACTTGGGTTGCCTTGGGCATCCCCAAGCTTGAGCTCTTGCCTCTCTTCCTTTTCCTCATATCGAGACCTCCTCGATTAGACACTTCATCCACACAGAACTTCAACAAAAAACTCGGTAAGATCCATTAGTATAATAAAGCAAATCGCTACTCGAAGTACTATAGCAAACCAATTCATATTTTCTTTTTGCATTGTGTATACTGTAATATAGCTTTTCCATGGCTTAAATCCACTGATATAAATTGATAGATTCATCAAAACAAGCAAACTATGCATCAAAAACAGAATCTGTCAAAAATAGAACAGTCTGTAGCAATCTGAACATTCACCATACTTCTGGTACCCCAAAAATTCTACAAAAATTAGGAAAAATAAAAAATTTGTACAGAAAGACAGTGCAAAAGGAATCATAACCATTTGACGTTCTAGAAAAAAATGTAAAATCAATCACTACAGTCAAAGTTTCTGCCCTGCACCGTACAAACCAACAAGCATTGTAAACATCCTAAAGGCAAACCTTGGCACATTATTTTTATAATACAATGGAATTGTACAAGGGGATAATTATTTTTGATGAAAAGTTTCTGTAATTAAGATTCACAAAGTTTCCGTGAGCATGAACAAAGTTCAAGGCTAGCTCCCACTTCAACAATGCTCGTCTCTCTCACTTTCAATTTCCTTTTTGAAAAGTTTTTGGTTACCCTCTTTATTTTTATTTTTTAAACTATATAAAAGCACTCAATAGAAATAAACGACTCTCTAAAACTTTCGGGTTGTCTCCCTGTCAGCGCTTTCTTTAAAGCCAGTAAGCTAGGCATATAGTGCTCAAGTAATGGATCCACCCGGATCCCAAGGTATATCAAAGCCAATTTTAATTAACAATGATTTGTAATTTAGTAGTGATCACAAAGTAACATATATTATGTAACAACAAAGTCTAACTCTCTTTCTATGCATTGGCATGTCATAAAAGAACAATTCATGCACACATAATAAAGGCCAATGCATAGTATAAACAGTTTCTTGCAATTTCATCGTATGGGAAACATAAAGAGGCGGAGATGTAGTTCCTATCTCATAATAATTGCAAGTAGGAGCAGCAAGCACATGCATATTATTTTCATCAAAATAATCATGTGCAACAGTAAAAGGCAACCCATCAATATAATCCTTAGTAAGCACAAACTTCTCCAATATAGTGTAGTTGCGAGAATTCAAAAAGATAATATAACTGTCATGCGTGGGTGCAATAGCAACAATTTCATGTTGAACATAAGGAACTATAGCAAGTTCATCTCCATAAGCATAATTCATATTGGCATCTTGGCAACAAGCATAGCAAGCATCATCAAAAAGGGATATTTCAAGAGAATCAACGGGATCATAACAATCATCATAGCAATCATCCTTCGGTAAGCACGAAGGGAAATTAAACAATATATGAGTTGAAGAGTTACTCTCATTAGAAGGTGGGAACGGGTGATAAATCTGCTCTTCCTCCTTTTTTTCTTCGCTCTCCTCATCATCTTTTTCATCCAATGAGCTCACAGTTTTTTCAATTCCTTCTTCCATAGCTTCCTGCAAAATATTAGTCTCTTCTTGGACAGCGGAGAATTTCTCAATATATAGTTTAACATAGGCATTAGAAGCATAATTATCATAACAATATTCATGTATGGCAAAAAATTCAGATTTATGGAGAGTAGCATCATACTTTTCAATCAAAGAAGCAATTTCATAAGCACCCTTAAAAGCAACAAATTCTTCAATTTGTTGAACATCATAGTAATTATAAACACCCTTAACATACGAAGATATGATTCCATTATCACTAGACAAGCATTGATAGGGAAGGTGTTTCTTAGGGTTTTCAGAACAATAAGTAAAATCATATAGTTCACATAAAGTCCAAGTATAGCATCGCAAATGATGAATTTGATCCAATAAAAGTTTCCCTTTTTCAGATATACGGTGTCGCACATAACAAGCATGCTCATCTAAAGATTTACCCTCAACTAAGCTAGTTGGGGTTTCAGCACGAGCACATAGGGATCAAAGATGATCCAAGTAAAAAGCTTCAGTAGTGTGATAGATTTTGAGTGGTTCTTTCAACCATTGGTGAAGTAGGTACAACTATTTTTTTGGTATTTTGCGTTTCCTACCCATAACTAAAGATAGAGAACAACTTAGAACAGCAAATAAAAATTACTTAGTGATAAAGCAAACAAGTACACATGAGAATATTCACCCCACGCTATGACTCCCCGGCAATGGCGCCAGAAAAAGGTCTTGATGACCCGCAAGTATACGGGATAATTGTAGCCTCTTTTGATAAGTACGAGTGTCAAACCCAATGAGGAGCTAAAGGTAGAACAAATACTCTCTCAAGCCCTATCTGCCACTGATACGACTCTACGCACACTTAGTGTTCGCTTTACCTAGAACAAGTATGAAACTAGAAGTACTTTTTAGGTGTGATAGGATAGATTTGCAAGATAATAAAGAACACGTAAATATAAACTAGGGGCTGTTTAGATAAAGAAGCAATAAAGTAAATATAGCGAGTGTGGAAAGTGGTGGTAGGAGTTGTGGAATTGTCCCTAAGCAATTGACTATGTTACTAGACCGGTAATCACTATTGCAATTCTATTTGAGGGAGAGGCATAAGCTAACATACTTTCTCTTCTTGGATCATATGCACTTATGATTGGAACTCTAGCAAGCAACCGCAACTACTAAAGATCATTAAGGTAAAACCCAACCATAGCATTAAAGCATCAAGTCCCCTTTATCCCATATGCAAACAACCTACTTACTCGGGTCTGTGCTTCTGTCACTCACTCCACCCACCATAAGCAAATCAACAACATATTGCAAACCCTACAGCGGGGATCCCTCACGCTTGCACGACACAGAGAGCACTATAGGACAGCACCAATAATAAAACATGCAACTCAAACCAATCATAGCAATTCATCAATCACCGATAGGACAACGAAAATCTACTCAGACATCATAGGATGGTAACACATCATTGGATAATAATATGAGCATAAAGCACCATGTTCAAGCAGAGGGTACAACGGGATGCGGGAGAGTGGACCGCTGAATATAGATGTGGGAAGGTGATGGAGATGTTGGTGAAGACGGCGGAAGTGTTGGTGTAGATCGCGGTGATGATGATGGCCCCCGGCGGCGTTTCGGCGCCACCGGAAGCAAGGGGGAGAGGGCCCCCCTTCTTCTTCTTCTTCCTTGACCTCCTCCCTAGATGGGAGAAGAGTTTCCCCTCTGGTACTTGGCTCCCATGGCGTGGGAGGGGCGAGAGCCCCTCCGAGATTGGATATATCTATCTGTCTCTCTCTGTTTCTGCGTTCTGGGATTCTGCCCTGGCACCGTTTCTTTTATATCTGGAGATCCGTAACTCCGATTGGATTGAAACCTTCGCCCAGATCTTTTTCCAAAAAATAGCTTTCTTGCGGCCAAAGAAGGGCATCAACCACCTTATGAGGGCCCCAGGAGGGTGGCAGGCGTGCCCAGGGGGGCGCCCCCTGTCTCGTGGCCACCTCGGGCACCATTTCGCGTTGATTCTTCCTCCGGAAAATCCCAAATATTCCAAAATAATTCTCCGTCCATTTTTATCCCGTTTGGACTCCGTTTGATATGGGTTTCTGCGAAACATAAAACATGCAACAGACAGGAACTGGCACTAGGCACTGGATCAATATGTTAGTCCCCAAAATAATATAAAAAGTTGCCAAAAGTATATGAAAGTTGAAGAATATTGGCATGGAACAATCAAAAATTATAGGTACGACGGAGACGTATCAATAAACAACCTCTTTGAAAAAAGGTTGTCCAAAACTATTCCTTGCAGCAATCAAACACTCAGTGGGAGATAAACCAGCTAGCCACTGAATTTGCAAGTAGTTCCAGACCCTTGTACTGAATTGACAGTTGATGAAAAGGTGGTCTCTATCCTCATGAGCATGAGCATAGCATAAGGGGCATGTGTTGTACTCCTGAGGCGATCGCCAGTGCCTCCTGACCAGCAAATCAATGGTGTTGAGCCTGTCATTGAGCATTAACCACGCAAACACCTTTATCTTCATGGTAGACCTACTTTCCCAAATCCATTTAGCCGGCGTATCAGTAGGGAGTTGAGCATGCATCACTATATAATAACTCTTAGCAGAGAATTTCCCTTTGCCAGGAGTCCATGGCTAAGAATCATCGATCCATTCATCATCATTTAGGTCTAGAAGACCAGCCTGTACAGTGATCATCTCATCCATTGCTTCTGTTGACAAGGGCAGATGGAAGAGTTCAGACATATCAAGAGTGTTAATAACATCTCTGACAGGTACCTTATCATCAATGGCAAAAGAGAACAGCCTAGGAAACCTCTCCCTGAGGGGAACAGAAGATCCCAAAAATATCCAAGCATCAAAACAGAACAGGACATAATCCCCCATATTTATGGTAACCTCTGAGTGAAGTCTGAAAGCTTCATTGAGTTTGAGGATATCTCTCCACCAATAAGAGCCACATAAGATTGTTCCATGAGGTACAACACCATCATAGTAAGTATTCCAAATGAGAGAGACCCAAGGGATGTCAACTTTGTTATAAAACTTGGAGAGATGCTTGGTAAGGAGAGCTCTGTTCTGGATGTTAAGATTAATAATCCCCATGCCACCTTTGTCTTTAGGCCTACAAACCATAGGCCAAGCTGCAAGAGACTACCTGGGAGTATCAGAATTGCCTCTCCATAAGCATTGTCTCATAATTCTTTCAAGTTGCTTGATAATACCAGCTGGCAGGCATAAACTGCAGAGAAAATATATGGGCAAAGAAGACAAAATTGATTGAAGCCGTTGCAATCGAGCACCTTTATTCAGCAGGCATGAGCTAGCAGATAACCTGCTTTCAACTCTATCCACCACTAGGATTAAGTCTTGAATCCTTGGCTTAGTTATGCCTACAGGGAGCCCAAGATATGTAAAGGGGAGTGTCCCAACTTGACAGCCAAACACAACAGCCAATCTAGCAGTTTCTGCCTCATCCACATTAATAGGAAATATGCATGATTTATGAAAGTTAACTCTGAGACCAGTGGAGGCATGAAAATCTTGCAACATTTCCTTGAGAGCCAGGAGTTGTGAGTCCACAGCAGGCACAATGAGGAGAGTATCATCAGCATATTGAACTATAGGAAAATCATTACCATGAGTTTCAATAGGCAATGAAATCTGTCCATTCCTGAGCATATTATTGACCAAAGTTTGCACAAGATCAGCTGCAAGAACAAACAATAGAGGTGATAGAGGGTCACCCTGCCTGACTCCCCTTTTACAATTAAATTGCTTTCCAGGCACCCCATTTAGAATGACAGAGGAAGTTCTAGAGGATAAAAGCTCTCTAATCCAGCCAATCCATTTTCTATCAAAACCTTTGTGATGCAGAAGCTTGAGAATTAGGTCATGCTCTACAGCATCAAAAGCCTTTGCAAAATCCAACTTAAGAATCAAAATGGGCTTCTTGGATTTGTGGCACTGATATATGTACTCCAGTGTCCAAGCAATGCAATCCTGGATAGACCTGGACTTCAGGAACCCATATTGATTTTTGTGAATGCATTTTAAAATCACCTTCCGCAGTCTATTTGCTAGAAGTTTTGTCAGAAACTTTAGGCAAGTATTTGTCAAAGAAATGGGTCTGAAATCATTGGGACCCTTAGGTGACAACTTCTTTGGAATTAAAGCAATTAAAGACCCATTGATGCTGCTAATAGTGATCTTTCCATCATAAAAATCTTGGAATAATTGCAAAAAATCATGCTTGATAATGTGCCAGCATTGTTTGATAAACAAACCAGTGAAACCATCAGGGCCAGGGGCCCTATCTGTGGGCAAAGATTTAAGAACCTCATTTATTTCCTCCTTAGAAAAGGGAGCATACAAGTTATCAAGTCCATCCACTGTATCAATCAAGGAAGCTAGATCAAACTTCATATCAATTCCCTCAGATACACCCATTCTATCTCTGAAAGTGCCCCACAACATACCAGCCATTTGCTGATGGTCAGAGACAACATCACCATCCTCATTTTGCAATGAAGAAATGGTGTTTCTCCTAAATCTTTCAGTTGCCATTGCTTGAAAAAACTTTGAGTTTTCCTCTCCAACTTTAATCCACCTAATGGTGCATCTCTAATTCCAATATATGAACTGCAAGTGGAGAATTTCCTCAATATGGAGCTTTACAATTTTCCTAAAGTTAAATTCAGGTTTTGTTAAAGGTCTCAATTCCTCAAGATTATCAAAGAAGAAAACCACCTCATTGCAAGGCTGAATGGCCCTCTTAAGCTTGGATAGACTGTCGTACCATTGTTTGAGAGCATATCTGAGCCTTTTGAACTTTTCAGTCAGTTGAGCTGCAGAATTTGATTTTTTTTGTTGGGGCAGTCCATGACTGCTCCACACGGTCAAAGAAACCAGGCAAATCCACCCAATAATTTTCAAACCTAAAGATCTTTGACTTGGGTATAGATATAGCAATGGAGACTACACATGGCACATGATCAGAGGCAGTTCTTGCTAGTGGATGAACCATTGTGTTGGGATAGTCAATGATCCAAGTGGAGGAAGTGAAAAAGCAATCAAGTTGCTCAAGCGGAGGATTTTCTTGCATGTTAGACCAGGTATAAGATCTTCCTTTTAGAGGCAGCTCAAGAATGCCAAGATGGCCAATTATCTCATTGAAAAGTAATATCATTTATGTCTCCTCCAGGCAAATTTCTGTTTTCAAGAGATCTAATGAAATTAAAGTCTCCCACAAGGAGCCAATTATCATCCACAGGAATTTCCAAATTATACAACCATTGAACAAAATCATCTCGAGGTTGTCCTTGACAAGGCCCATAAGCATTTACCAAAGTCCATTGATTTGCATTGTGCACAGATGTGAAGGATACTATAATTCCATATGGTTTAATCTCCACTAGAGTGGCAGAGAAAATATTGGAGCACCACAAAACAAGGATGCCACCAGAGGCCCCAACAGAAGGTGAATAAACAAAATTATCAAACCTTCTAGGGCAAAACTTTCTAATTGCATGCTAAATGTTATTGTTGACATGGTTAGTTATAATGTTGGCTGAAAACCTGAGTGATGTTTAAGCTTATTTATGCAAACAAGAGCAAAAGAGTTCGTAGAAGTTTTTCTTTCTCACTTTCAGTTTATCAACTGAATTGCTTGACGACAAGCAAAGGTTTAAGCTTGGGGGAGTTGATACGTCTCTGAAACTAACCTCGGACCGACGATGTTTTCAGCAGAACTACCATGGTGTTGTTTTTGTGCAGAAATAAAAGTTCTCGGAATGGAACGAAACTTTGCGAGGATTTTTTATATCAATAATAAGAATTTCTGGAGCCAAGACCTACAGGAAAGGGGCACCTGGGTGGGCACAACCCACCAGGGTGCGCTCCCCCTCTCCTCGCTCGCCCAGGTGGGTTGTACCCACCTGGTGGCCCCGCAAACGACCCCCTTGATACTATAAAATCACATATTTCTAGAAAAAAAATCAGGGAGAAAGAATTATCGTGATCCACGAGACGGAGCCACCGCCAAGCCCTGTTCTTCCTCGGGAAGGTAGATCTGGAATCCGTTTGGGGCTCCGATGAGGGGGATCTTCGATCTTGTCATCACCAACACGTCTCCATCGCCAATTCCATGATGCTCCCCACCGGGAGTGAGTAATTCCTTCGTAGGCTCACTAGTCGGTGAGGAGTTGGATGAGATTCATCATGTAATCGAGTTAGTTTTGTTAGGGCATGATCCCTAGTATCCACTATGTTCTTAGATTGATGTTGCTATGACTTTGCTATGCTTAATGCTTGTCACTTTGGGCCCGGGTGCCATGAACTCGGATCTGAACCATTTATGAATTCATCATTATATCCATGTTTTAGACCGATCTTGCAAGTTATAGTCACCTACTACGGTTATGATCCGATAACCCCGGAGTGACAACAACCGGGCCCACTCTCGGTGATGACCGCAGTTTGAGGAGTTCATGTATTCACTATGTGTTAATGCTTTGTTCCAGTTATCTATTAAAAGGAGGCCTTAATATCCCTTAGTTTCCAATATGGAACCCCGCTGCCACGGGAGGGTAGGACAAAAGATGTCATGCAAGTTCTTTTAATAAAGCACATATGACTATTTACGAAATACATGCCTACATTATATAGATGAACTGGAGCTAGTGCTGTATCGCCCTAGTTATAACTGTCACATGATGAATATCATCCAACAAGTCATCATTCCAATGCCTACGAATTTATCATATATTTTTCTTGCTAAGTTACTACTGTTGCCACTGCTATCGTTACTGCTACAACATCACTGCTATCACTGTTACTGTTATTGTCGCTGCTGCTATTATCATCAAAACTATCATACTACTGTGCTACTAGTCACTTTGTTGCAGATAATTAATCTCCAGGTGTGGTTGAATTGACAACTCAGCTGCTAATACCTTCAAATATTCTTTGGCTCCCCTTGTGTCGAATCTATAAATTTGGGTTGAATACTCTACCCTCAAAAACTGTTACGATCCCTTACACTTTTGGGTTATCAGAAAGCTAGATCCACTCGTGGCAAAGCAAATCCATGGATCAAATCCAACAAAAATTCATCACACCAACAAATCACAAAAAAATTTGGGGCTATTTTTGGTGGGGATTTTTGAAATTGGGGAAGAACACAACAAAATCAAGCTAGAAAACAAAGGGTAGGGGCTCCAAATACGTGATCAACGTGGCTCATGATACCAAGATGATGTAGGGTAGAACCCTAGATGCCCGATCTTTCACGATTGGAGGGGATCCTACGAAGAACACGAAGAATACAAGGGGGAAAACGAGGGGAACACGAGAGAAATCACTCAACCAACAAGATATGGTCACACATATGCTAGATCCTCGAAACACAAAGAGTGATACATGATTCAAAGTCAACAAGGGATGATACAAAGGGTATTCTCCGTGAGGAGGTCTTGAAGGGTCTTCCCGTGATAGGGTCTTAAATCCGCTTGGGGGATCTTCTCCGAAGAGGTCGTGAGCTCCAAGGAGAAGTAACCAAGTGCATGAGCAAAGCTCTATGTCAAATATGAGCTATCAGAATGCTAACCCTAACTAGGAGGAGGAGGAGGTCTATTTATAGTCCAAGTACAAAAGGGGGCGGAGTGAAGGGGTACATGGGCTTCGGGCCCGAAGTTGCGCGCACACACACGCAGCGGACGTCCGGTCTCTCTACCGGTCGTCCGGTCGCTCGCGGAGGTCCGGACGTCCGGTAGTGCTCGGACTTCCGCTAATTACGTTTTGTGATCGTTGTGCCGGACGTCCGGAGGTGGCTGGTCGTCAGGTTGCTTCGGTCTTCCGCTGAAACGCTTCGGGTGTGGACTTGCCGGTCGTCCGGTGTGGGCCGGTCGTCCACTCGCTGTAGCTCTCGTCGGCTCGGACTTGGGTCGGCTGGGCTTTCAGGCGCCGGATGTCCGGTCCTGGTCGGACGTCCGCTGGCTGGAGCGTCAGGTGCCGGACGTCCGGTCCTGGGCGGACGTCCGCTGGCTGGAGCTTCTTTGGTAGCTCTTCTTCTTGTCCTTCATGCTCGGTGTCCTCGTCGTCTTGTCCATTGGATGTAGCTGTCCCGTGGCCTTCCTCCAAGTACCTGATCACACATAGTGTTTCCGCTTGAGGTAGTAGCCATGTCTCATGTGTAGAAGGTGAGAGTTCGGAGAGTAGCGAGTTCATCTTATCTTCGATAGCCTTTGCTCGAGCTCTTGTCATTGGTCCAAGTGGTGTCGTGGGAGATGTAGATACGTCCATGGGGATGATCGTGGGATGCTCTGCATCATTCACCCCGTTCCGCCTTATTCTGCAGGGCCCGCGCGCACCACCGCACGCTCGCGCACCTCCACCGCTCAAACACCGCCATCACGCATGCCCTCCACGTCTCCGACAGCCGTCGGGAGCTCCAATTTCTGCGGGCGGCGGTTGAACCCGCGAAGAACAAGCGAGAATGGCGATGAGGAGGAGAGGATTGGGTTGGGGAATAGAGAGCGGAGAAAGCGGTGGGTAGAGCGGTGCCTCTCTCCTGGCAGTTTCGAAAACTGCGCCAACGGTAGGACGTGGGGGTAGTGGTGGGCCCTCCCAGGTGAATAGTTGTCGTGGAGAAGCCACCCTCCCGACGGGAAAAAACCTGGCCTCGATTGCGCGTGCGGGGATGTGATCCGACGGTTCTGAACTGTGTGTGCTCGAACGTGACAACCAGCATCCATGCACTTTTTAGCATTTAGGTTATACTCCCTCCATCCGGAAATACTTGTCGGAGGAATGAATATATCTAGATGTATTTTAGTTCTAGATACATCCATTTTTATGCATTTCTTCGACAAGTATTTCGGACGGAGGGAGTACATTTATCAGATAGTGCTATCAGAAATGTCGTACCTCAACGAGCCAACGTAGAAGTGCTGTTGTCGTGGTTTTCTTCCTGAAACAAGTTGGAAAGATAGCGTGATGACAGTAAATGTCCAAATCCCACCCAGCGCGTTCGAGCTATACTCGGATTCAAACCGTAGACAGATATACTCCTGGTTGCCGCCAATTGCCCCGTCTCCCGCGTCTCTTCTTTCTTGCTCGCCCCGTCTCCCCAATTCCCCATCCATCTGAATCTGATCGGCCCTCCACCGCATCCTCATCCTCCCTTCCGCCGCCGGATCGTTGCTCTCGCGACTCCGCGGCCGCGACCATGGCCGGCACCACGGTGCTTCCCCCGTCTCTCCTCCCGCGCCGTAGCGCCGCCGCCGCCGCTGATCTGCACTCCAGTTGCTCCCGCGTGCGCCTAAACTCTGCCTTGATGGCCAAACCTGCTGCTGCCAAGACGCCGAAGCGACCCGTGTCTGTGCGCGACGAGCAGCCGCCGGCGCCGAAGCGCGTACGCGGTGCCAGCTCCGGGGACGAGCTCCATGTCGCAGCCCCCGCCAACATCAAGAACAGCAGCAAGCTTCCGTGTTCCAGCAGCAGCAAGGATCCAAGAACCAAGCTCACCGTCATCAAGAACCAGGTCGCCGAATCTCCGGAGAACGCGAGGGAATCGAAGCCGCAGATGAGCATGCGCGAACTGATCAAGAAAGCTCGCCTCACCATGGCTCTCCTCGACAAGGCTCGCTCTGCCTCCGAAGAAGAGGCCAGCCGTCGGCGCGACATCGAGCTCAGCCGAGCGGAGGCCCGGCGAAAGGTGGAGCAGATGGCGGACACCGTGCAGTTCAACGACCCGTGGATCGATCCCTCCGACGTGACCAAGTCCCCTGAGGAGCTGCTCCAAGCAAGACAGCAGGCATGGCGCTATCAAGCTCACCTCATCGAGATGGCTCGTCGACGGGACTATACTCAAGCGATGCAAATCCACGGATGAGTGCTCGGGTGATCGAAGCAGAGGAAGAAATCATCAGCAGTGCAGAGGCAGAGGAAGCAGAGTCAGGCAGTAGAAGTCTGTAGGAATGTAGAGTATTTCACTGGC
The DNA here is from genome assembly GCF_002162155.2 of Triticum dicoccoides. Classification (NCBI taxonomy): domain Eukaryota; kingdom Viridiplantae; phylum Streptophyta; class Magnoliopsida; order Poales; family Poaceae; genus Triticum; species Triticum dicoccoides. Next base: position 603,363,728 of record NC_041393.1, on the reverse strand, counting down.
ATGTTTTTCAGTAGTGCAAGTGAGATTCTAAATTTTTAGTGTGCATTATGATCACAATTGATCAACTAATGCAAGGGATTGTTCTATGTAAAAGCATTGGATCTGATGTATGCAAGTAGCACCAGATCTCTTTTTATGTTTTCAATCTGCTGTAGTATGTTTTATATAAAAGCATTGGATGTGATGATCCCACCAAGATCACTTCTGTGCTTGAACTACTATTCCAGATGACTTCTATTTGCCTGGAGAAGAACAAGATATGTTGTCTGAATTTTGCACCTCAACACTGCAGAATTTATTTGTCGCATCAGGAAGGCACCAAAAAGCATGTTTCATCCAGTCCAATTGGTGTATATGCTATTTTCCTGGAGAAGAACAGATATGTTGTCAGAATTTTGCAACTGCTGCAAATTTCATTCAGTAGAATTGGTGTATATGCCAGACAAGTTCCATGTCACACTGCAGAGAAAATCAGTACTTGACGGCAATGGTGTTTACTTCACTTAACTAACATATTCATTGACGTTGACATGGATCAGCAGGGGTAAGGGAATTACATCACCTGAATTAGCTTCGTTCAAAACCAAGTCAATTACAATGAGAAACGTTGGCAACATCCACAGGTACCTTCATCGTCATCCGCAGCTTCTCAGCTTCTCAGCTTCTTGCTGGAACTTAGCCAGCGACACCATCCATCTTTGCCTCCATTTGATCATCACCACTCATTGGTCTCCAGTTCTCAAGTCAAAGCTTCCAGCAAGACAAAAAAAAAGCTTCCAGCAAGACATTCAGGAACACTGGCCATCGGGCAATAGTTCCTTCCTACCCTACAACGGGTGCCTTCTTCAGAGGCTACGGAGTATCTTCCTTGTAAGTACAATGTTGGGGGCGTCCCACTTGGTAGTACTGTATGTGGGGCAATGTCGCACATCGCAAACAAAGTCGCCGTCCGTATCATCGCCTCCGGGCCGGACCAGAGCGCTGCAAGGAGGCTGCGCAAGCGCAATCCTATTCCAGGCAGCACGCCACAGGTTCAGAGCCCGGTTCCAGCCACGAGATGGCAATCGGGCCAGTGGCGTTGGAAATGATGCCATGAGAATCGGAGACAAAAAGCACCGGTGGTGGCTTATCATGCTCGCGCGTGCTGCCTGCCTCACCCTCACCATGGAAAAGCCGGCAGTCAGGTAAAAATGATGCTGCCATCCTCTCCTTCCAACCAGCAGCAGTAACTTGTAAAACAACATCAACAACACTTGTAAAAGTTTATCCTTCCATGTTTGTTATACAAGCTATATATATTCTACTACTACTCCATGCTAAAGGGAGCCCAAGCAAAATTACACGCAGCTCCCTTTATTGGCACTACATACACAGGACCCAAGCAAACCAACTAATCAATGGCCTTTACAGAGAGCAACAAAAAGAATCAGAATCAGCCACGCCCGGAGTCTACACAACATGTACAGACCTACTAATCTTTCTGTCAAAATGCCCACCCACTCCTGGTCTCTCTTCGGTGCTGACATCGACCGATCTGCATCTCCGTCTGCCTAGCGCTGGTCATCGGGCAGGAAGAGGTACCGGAACGTGGAGTCGAACGGGACGACGGTGAAGCTGCGGAAGCCGAGGAGCCGCTGCTTGCGCGACGACGTGGTGTCCTGCACCGCGGCGACCTGCGCCGGCGTCAGCTGCCGGCAGATCCAGTCGGCGAGCAGCGAGTCCTCCACCGTGCCCTTGCCGTAGCTCTGCAGCAGCGCCGGGACCGTCAGCTTCCCCTTGTCGTTGATCCCGACCGACGCCCGGATGTAATCCCTCATCGACTCTTGCAGCTGCTGCCGAACGTTCTCAGCCGAGAAAATCCTCACCTGTTCCATACCAAGTTGTTTCATCAGGTTTAAAAATGCTTGCAGCAACGGTCAGTTGTGCTTGTAGCTTTGGTTTATTTAGCTAACACATTGCCAGTGTATGCATACTTGTTGTTAACAAGATGAGCTCATGCACTTACAGCAGGTGAGGAGAACATCCCACTGCTCAGTGCAAACAACGCCAGGGGCTCCGTGTCGTCGACCGAATACCTCTTGTGCTCCTCGGTGACTCTGAACTTGTGAAGGGCTAACATCAAAGACTGCAAGGAGGGAAAAGGTAAGGTGAATCTTGACTTGCATGAGAAAGACATGAAATCGACAAATGAGCAACGGATAATACAATTTGTGGCCTATGTGCGGGGTTCTTCATCTTCAGGATTACAAACTCTATTTCAGCTGCACTGAAGGACTGTCCACCAACCTTGTAACAGGCCTGCAACATTAGCTTAGGTTGGTTAACGATATGTTGTCCAATAAACATGGCTATAACCAAATAAGTGCTCCACTAGACAAACCTTCTGCATTAGCGAGAAAAGCTTAATGTCGTTCCCGGGGACTCCATATGCTAAATATGCCTGCAAGAGCACATGCACATAATTTGGCATGTAAGCAGCCAAAAACAACAGCAACACATGGCTCGTGAATAATTGACAGTGGGGCATAAAGCAGCAACTTGTTTTTCAACACATAATTCAATAGAACTACCAAGTATTTAAAATCACCACAACAACTAAAGTGACCACAGTAGGGACCTTTTCCTACTGTTTTTGCTATAAAAAAAACTGAAGTGACATAACACTAGCTATTGACTTCAAAATTCCTACCGATAAAAAATTCACACGATTTTGCGAACGAAGAAGAAATAATTTCATCTTTCCATGTATGCGAAGCAATCACTAAACAATAAATGGTACTCACATGCATTATTAAGGCATTGTAAAGGTTGATCCAAAACGCTAGCCGCTCGTCGCCGTTCATACTAGTAGGATCAACCTTTGATAGTTGCTCCACAAGGGACCTGCAGTCAAGAATAGTTAAACAGTTAAATCATGCCATGTCATGAAGAACGTCCTCCGTTCCAACACCATCAGTGCTCTATTGGACTATAAGGTAAAAACAAACACTTTGAGATCTTCATTTACAAATACAGCATCATGTCATGTGCTTCATTGCTGCTCCAGTTTTTCTCTAATAATTATCTCTCCAGTTCATCTAAATTCTGTTTGACTATTTATGTAAACATGCAATTAGTTCATTAGTATTAATTTCTTTAGGCAAGGGTTCAACAAGAAACCTGAACTTTTGGAGAGCATCGGACGCATATTCAAGCTGTTCCTTGCATACATTCATCCAAGATACTTCGGCTACTGAACAATACTTCCCAATGTCTCTTCGAGCTTCCTTCCCATTAACACTGTACGGATCAAAGTTCCCAACTTCATCAATAATATCATCATCGTGATCTGAGTCAACTGAAGGGCTTCGCAGCACTGAGGCCATTAAAGATGAATCTGACACAGACGTAAATGTAGAGCCAGATAAACATCCCGCTGATGAAGATGAATTATCAGAAGACAACTTTGGTGATATCTTCGATGATCGAGATAAATGTAGGAAGATATCTCTCATGCAGCGCACCATCTCTCCAGAGAGCTGATTTGGATTGTTGCACATGTTTCCATTCATGCTGTGTTTCTTCGGATCAAATTCGCTAAATGACAATGCATCTATTCCAAGATACTCTTTGCCATCCTTCTCTGTAGAGCTTGGTTCTTGCATCTGCAGGAACAGGAAAATTTTACTTCACTGACAACTCCAAATATTTTGCATAAAACATAAACTACTGGTAAATAGGCATGAAGTAGGACCTCTTCATCTTGGTGTTCTTCCAGAAATATATTTAAACTGACATCTTGGTGCTCTTCTAGCTGCCCACTTGTAGACACCTTCTCCCTATTTTCACTCTCTTTTTCAACATCCTGTCGTTCTTCAAGCTCAGGGTACAGATATTCTTCCATTAACTGAACTGACTCATATTCCTCCAACTTAGAATCTCTTAACCCTGATGTGTGCTTTGAAAGTAAAACAAACAAACCATCAGCAACTCCAGACAGAAATAAGAACTTTCCAGTGAGATCATTGCTACAAAGAGAACTTACTTCATCCCATGTGCATTTACTAGTTGATGGTGTCGATAGTAGGCATTCTGGATTACTTTCTACTAGTAACCTTTCAGTCCTTACATGACACAGCTGGTAGCGTAAATCGCTTAGATCCATCTCGAGCTTTGAGATAGTGATTTCTAAAGAGGATATGCTATCTACGAGCTCCTGCGCCTGGAAATAAAATGTTTGAAATGGTATTCAATGGTGGCCATCTACAATCACAAGTAAATTACAAACATATGTACCATGTATTTGTGTTAAAAAAAAAGAATACACTGATGTGTGCAGACCTTGTTTGGTAGCTTTGCGGAAGATTTGAGTATCAGCTCGGCATCGTGTGCGATGGCATCTGTCAACGCCAGATGCATGTCGATCTCTTCCTGGAGCTGCCTCTGCAAATTCCTGACCTGTGGTATGTAATCACATCTGAGAATACTGGATCTCATTCCTTTGAACTTGCACAATATACTGTATGTTCCAAAACCGAAGTTGCGCGCACTACATGTATAAATTCAACAAATTTGCTTGAGTAAATGTCAAGCATAACCAGTTTACATTGAGGATCATTCCCATTCCCAGAAGGAATGTTCAGCCAAGCAAAGGAGCACAACAAGCTGTCATAACTCAGAACCCAAATGGAAGCAGAATTATTTCAACTGTAGACAGCATCACAGCAGCACACACATCTAAATTTCAGAGAAGATGAAGCAATTGAGAAGGCACTCACTTCCTGCTCGAGCTGCGATCTGTACCGCCGCATGCCGCCGCCCCTCCAGACCCCTTCCCTCTTGCCGCCATCATTGCTGCTATCATCCTGCAATGGGAACGCCACATCACTTAATCAAGTTCATGGATCACCTGAAACATTCCAGTGAACAGGATTGCCGCCGGGTGAAACCAATCGGCCGGGGAGGAGAATGCAGACAATTGACGCGGCGAACAGACTGGAAACTCGCAAATTTCCCAGTGAGAGCAGGTGAAAAACTACTGGAGTACTACTAGCAAGCAAAGGGGAAAGTGGCATCTCGTCTGGAGGGCCCCCTCGAATTCAGCACGCGAGCAGACAGCTTGTCTGAAGCTGATGATTCGCGCTGCTGCCAATGGCGGGGAATGCACAAAAACAGCACCTTGTTTGGAGAATTCCCGGAGCGGAACTTCTCGTGCGGCGAAGCAAGAAATCGGACGTTGACTGTACGGACGCGACACATTCATTCATCAGAGAAGAAATGAGTTGGGTAGAAGACGAGAGACCAACCGCGGAGCAGCTCGCCGACACCGACGCTTCGCAGCTCCCCGCCGTGAGACGCGGCGGGCGCTCCTGCTCCGGCGGCGGCGGCGGCGTGGGGCACGTGTCGCCGCCGCGCGCTCGCCGGGCCCCGCCGGCGCCCATCCGCTGCATCGCCCTCTGGATCGAGCCGCCCCTGCGCGCGCGGGCCAAGAAAAGAAGCAGCAGCAGCAGCTTTGGTGAGCGAGCAAGAAAACACCCAAATCAAGAGCGCGGAAGCATACGAACGGGAGAGGGGCAGGGGCTGACAGGGTCACGGAGGAGCGCATCTTGTCGGACGCCACGGCCACGGCCGCCGCTGCCGCCAGCGCGTCCTCCGCGCGGACGCACAGCATCCACCGCCCTCCCGGCTCCAGACAGCGAGAGGGTCCTCCCACCGCAGCTCAGCGCGGCGCGGTACCGGTACGTACTGGCTCTGGCACTAAACTAAGCGCCTCCGGAGAGCCGGACACCGGGAAGGGAACGAGGCAAACGACAAGGGTGGCAGCAAAGTCTATCTACCCGTCGCTAATGACATGCGTTTTGTGCTGGCGATCATGGCGACTGCCGATCGAGCGTGACGACCAGCTTAGCTCACCCACACTATCACACTACAAGTGAGCTCGTGGTGAGCGAGTGAGCCCATGACGCTGCGCCGCAAGGCAATAATTGTCTCGGGGGCGAGACACGGCGCCGCAGGCCAGGGGCGTCTCGTCGATCGGTCGACCAGGTTCCCAGATTTTGGCCGCGGCGCGTGCGCGACCGGCGGGCGGGTCCCGCCGGGTGGCGAAGGAGAGGAACGGTTTGTTGGTGGAGTTGGTGAGAGAGACGGCCTGGCGTGGTGGAATGGATCGAGTCTTTGGCTTGGCTGGTTGCGCTACGGCCGGTCTGGGAAAGGAGACGCAGCTCGTCGTGCCATGTTGCGTTGAGTGCTGGCTGATTGATTGTGTTGGACTGTTGGTGGTGGTACGTACTGCTAGGAGTAGAGTAGGTGTGCGGTTTATGTCTGTGTCCATGGGCGAACGATGGTGGCCAGGCCGGGTGGGCACGCCGCACGGCACGGAATGCGACGTGGGTCTATTCAGGCTCGGTCCACTGTGCGCGTGCGTGGTCCACGGTTTCCACTGTGGTGGTACTCTACTATACTGTTCACGCATGTCCGGCAACAGCTGCTGGTACTACTGCTGCTTTTTTTTTTTTGGTTCCCGTCGTCGTGCAAATGCTTGCTGCTTTCGCACGGCTAGACTTTCGGGCCGGGCCGTACTGTGTTCGTTTAAGCCCTGGAGGACCGACCGACCCAGCGAGCACGGTGTTTACAGTGGCGTGTTTTATTTGCTTGTCATCATTTACTGTGTACAGTTAAAAAAACTCAAGTCAGCCACTGACTCGGGGTGGTTTCGAGTTGAGAAAAAAAAAAGATAATCAGCGAACGCTTACTGCGAGGGATGGCAACTGCAAACGTTTTGCTGACAACTTCAGTTGTCGCGGGAATGGCAATGATGGCGATTTTTATTTGCGAGCACGGCAATTTTCTAGCAAAAATTGGAGTGGAACGGGGTTGCCATTGCTCGGCCAACATAAATTGTCATCAAAATCGTTCGTAAATGCCACCCACTACGAGCGAACAGTCGTTGGTTATTGGGGAATAAAAAAACCTAGGACAATCCTTACATACATAAATATAAAAGTTCAGTGTATTTCCTGAATATATAGACAAAAGTCTATGGCAACTTGGGAATTTGAGTGGGAGGCTAGGGCTCGTTACTCTTTTACTCGGCATAACATATGTTTCACCATTGAATTAGTGTCCATCAAACTTGTGTTTTTTTTTTTTTTTTGCTCCATGTACCCTTCTTCCTTCCCAACGAGATTGACATCGAAGTGGTTGGAGGCGTGGAACATAGGTGAAGGCTATGCACCAAACTCCAACGCATAAGTTTTCTCCAACACTTTTGAGTTATTTTGATCGGATTCTGGACGAGACTCTCAGCATGGGTCCAAAACTTCCAATCAATACTCCAATTGGTACCTCTGAGCGTCACTTGAACATTTATGCAGGGTTTCTAGTTCATAACATCTTTGTCGCCCCTGGTGTTTTCAAGAAATTGGTATAGTGCATCCGATGTCTTAAATTGTATCAATAGTTTAAGTATTGTTCATGCCATATCATCATCATATTAGGCAAATAAATTAGTTTTACTTGGACTAACATATTAATAAAGTTCTTAGAGCCAACTCATGGTTTTGGTTTTAGAGAAGGAATACTTGCAGTTACGGAAAAAATCCTGAAAATTGTAGAGGTCTTTTTTATGTTGAGAAGGACCTACAAAACTAGACCAGGGCACCCGGGGTCGATGCCCAGTGGTCGAGGCGCCCCAACGGGATGCCTGGTTTGTCGTGGAGTAAAATATGAGTGAGAGAGGGGAGGAAACGAGGCTTGATCTAGTGACGCGCAGGTGAGTGACACAAGGATTATACAGGTTCAGACCCCTCCGCGGTGGAGGTCCAAGCCCTAGTCCAGGAGAGGTGTTTCTTGTGTATGTTTTTTTTGTTACAAAGGTTCCGAATCTGTAACCAGATGCCAAGGGTATGCTTATATGAAGTTCGCTACGTACCCTTGGGTGCCACTACATTACATGTGAGTTCAAGAGAGTTCAATACACATCCACTACTAGAGGTAACAGGTGTTCTAATGACTAGTAGTAACGCCAGGTTTCAAGGCGAAAGAAGTCCACATAACCTCCTCAGGTTTCACGAATCAGCCATTGAATCCCCTCAACTATAACACCGGGCATTTCACCCCCTGTTGTTTAGAAAACCAGACAAAGCACCCTCTACAAGCGATTTCACTAGGCACTTTTGCAGTGTGGCACGAGTCAACGGGAGGAAAACGCTAAGGTGGACATAGGGCCTACCTGTCAGAGTCTCAAATATCTGCCCTGCTATGAAGCAACTCAGAGTGCCGGATGGTGCTTCTCCTGTTGCTTTGTCCGCCGTTCGTCGCAAGGATGAGTAGTTGTTGGAGTTGTTCAAGGTGACAATGCGAAGGCTTGTCTGGAACTGGTCGCTGCAGGCCACAGAGCAAGAAGAGAGCTATGTCGCCAGGCACCACCCGAGGCAGATGGGAAGTACGTGAGCACAAGGGCCATGCATGGGTGCCTAGGCAACGGTGCATCACAGACACAGGGGTGGGCAACAACTGTGGTAGGACTACTTGCGGCGATTCGATCATTTCGAGTGTCGCGTGCGTTACAATGTCAATGGTGACCAACTGTAACTGAGACCGGTCTCTTGTGGAGGTACATAATCGATCAACGCTGAGATGCTTGAACAAATCAATCAACCATTTGAAGCCAACAAATCGATAACGTTGACTTGATTCTCTAACTAATAAATTAGCCTGAGAAACATCTGGGCAACAAATCAATGGGTTAGGTCGAGTGCCACGTAGCTCTTCTCCAGTGCCAAGTTAACAAGTGTTAGGATCAAAGCGGCGGCCCTCGATTGGGTCAGTTTGGACGTGAGCGACGGGGTGGGAGCTACATGATCTGGTGGCAACGTGGATTTTGATGGCAAGGAAACACGACCAAAGCAGCGGCGGGCACTCCATGGGAAAGCATGTGGTTGCATGCTAGGTGGACAAAAACCCTATCAAAACCACCTCCAAAGCTCTCAAGGGGTGTTTGAGTGGTTTCATAAAGTTTAGAGGGTGACATACCGGTTTTACAATTGAGGGGGCTAAGTGGTTGATTTGTGAAATCCAAGGTGGTTATGTGGACTTCTTTTGCAAGGCTTGGAAATGCCTCAATTAATGCTTTTGACCGTTGAATTGCTTTAAGCCGAGTGAAGTCCATTCAAGTGCGGATATGTCATTTTTAATCTGAACCCAGTGACATAATTTTTCACACGGGTATCCCATGTCGAGTGACAAAAACCTTTATGCTACTGATGTTATCTTGGCACATAGAGTGTGTTTGCTTGCAACTCTAGGGCATATTTTCCTGGCCTGAGATATCCCTGAGATGTGCTTGGACAGTGTTTGGTTGGGTACCTGGATTAACAGGCACATCCCTGGCTTGGAGCTCGTGCCAGCTTGATTATCCTGGGTAGCTCCCAGACAGGTTGCTTAGAGCAACTCTAGCAGACCCCGCAAAATACCGGCCCGCAAAACGCGTTTGCAGTTTGCGCAAAACCACTTTTTGGGCCGGCGAGGGCTAGCACAGATGCAGACCCCAAACGGACCCGTAAAAAAGTATATTATCGGAATATGCTTTTTTACGGGTCGGCTATGCGGGTTCTGCTTTTTGCGCCGCTGCATCCCCGCAAATTATCAGCCCGCAAATCTCAAATCCAATATAATTCAACAATCGAAAACAAACTGAATTATTCAAATCAAACATAAAACAATAATCATCCGCATTACAAATAATTATTCAAATCACCTTAGCAAACTTAAAATAATGCAATACAAAACTTGTCATGAATACAAATACAAATGAATACAAAAATTAGTCACTGCCCAGCCCTTTGCCAACAATGCTCAATGAGATCTTCCTGAAGTTGAAAGTGTGTGTCCGCATTTTCAATCTCCTTGTATGTCTGAAGAAAAGCTCTAATGCGGTTTGGGTCTCTAGCTGGTTTGACACGGCTACCCACATTATCATAAAATAATTCTAAGTCCATTCCTCTCTCATCTTCATGAATCATATTATGCAGGATAACACAGCAAGTCATGATGTTCTTCAGGGTTTTCTTATCCCAAAAACGAGCAGGACCTCTCACAATGGCAAACCTAGATTGCAAAACACTGAATGCTCTTTCAATATCTTTTAGAGCTGCCTCTTGCTATTGGGGAACATAGTAATTTCAAAAATTTCCTACGCACACGCAAGATCATGGTGAGGCATAGCAACGAGAGGGGAGAGTGTTGTCCACGTACCCTCGTAGACCGAAAGCGGAAGCGTTAGCACAACGCGGTTGATGTAGTCGTACGTCTTCACGGCCCGACCGATCAAGCACCGAAACTACGGCACCTCCGAGTTCTAGCACACGTTCAGCTTGATGACGTCCCTCGAACTCCGATCCAGCCGAGTGTCGAGGGAGAGTTCCGTCAGCACGACGGTGTGGTGACGATCTTGATGTTCTACCGTTGCAGGGCTTCGCCTAAGCACCGCTACAATATTATCGAGGTGGACTATGGTGGAGGGGGCACCACACACGGCTAAGAGATCCAAGGGATCAATTGTTGTTGTGTCTAGAGGTGCCCCCTGCCCCCGTATATAAAGGATCAAGGGGGAGGGGGCGGCCGGCCAAGAGAAGGCGCGCCAAGGAGGAGTCCTACTCCCACCGAGAGTAGGATTCCCCCCTTCCAAGTAGTAGGAGTAGGAGTCCAGGAAAGGGGGAAGAGAAGAGAAGGAAGGAGGGGGCGCAGCCCTTCCCCTTAGTCCAATTTGGACTAGGCCTTGGGGGGCGCCCAGCCTCTCCTCTCTCTTTCCCCTAAAGCCCAATAAGTCCGAATATAGTTGTCCAATATACCGATCTTTACGTCTCGACCATGTCGAGACTCCTCGTCATGTCTCCGATCTCATTCGGGACTCCGAACTCCTTCGGTACATCAAAACACATAAACTCATAATATAACTGTCATTGAAACCTTAAGCGTGCGGACCCTACGGGTTCGAGAACAATGTAGACATGACCAAAACACGTTCCCGGTCAATAACCAATAGCGGAACCTGGATGCTCATATTGGCTCCCACATATTCTACGAAGATGTTTATCGGTCAAACCGCATAACAACATACGTTGTTCCCTTTGTCATCGGTATGCACTTGCCCGAGATTCGACCGTCGGTATCTCAATACCTAGTTCAATCTCGTTACCGGCAAGTCTCTTTACTCGTTACATAATGCATCTTCCCGCAACTAACTCATTAGTCACATTGCTTGCAAGGCTTAGAGTGATGTGCATTACCGAGAGAGCCCAGAGATACCTCTCCGACAATCGGAGTGACAAATCCTAATCTCGAAATACGCCAACCCAACAAGTACCTTCGGAGACACCTGTAGAGCACCTTTATAATCACCCAGTTACGTTGTGACGTTTGGTAGCACACAAAGTGTTCCTTCGGTAAGCGGGAGTTGCATAATCTCATAGTCATAGGAACATGTATAAGTCATGAAGAAAGCAATAGCAACATACTAAACGATCAAGTGCTAAGCTAACGGAATGGGTCAAGTCAATCACATCATTCTCCTAATGATGTGATCCCGTTAATCAAATAACAACTCTTTGTCCATGGATAGGAAACATAACCATCTTTGATTAATGAGCTAATCAAGTAGAGGCATACTAGTGACACTCAGTTTGTGTATGTATTCACACATGTATCATGTTTCCGGTTAATACAATTCTAGCATGAATAATAAACATTTATCATGAAATAAGAAAATAAATAATAACTTTATTATTGCCTCTAGGGCATATTTCCTTCAGTCTCCCACTTGCACTAGAGTCAATAATCTAGTTCACATCACCATGTGATTTAACACAAATATTCACATCCGTATGTGATTAACACCCATAGCTCACATCGTCATGTGACCAACACCCAAAGGGTTTACTAGAGTCAATAATCTAGTTCACATTGCTATGTGATTAACACCCAAAGAGTACTAAGGTATAATCATGTTTTGCCCGCGAGAGAAGTTTAGTCAACGGGTCTGTCACATACAGAGCCGTATGTATTTTGCAAATATTCTATGTCTTCAATGCTCTGCACAGAGCTACTCTAGCTAATTGCTCCCACTTTCAATATGTATCCAGATTGAGACTTAGAGTCATCTAGATCAGTGTAAAAGTTTGCATCGATGTAACTTTTACGACAAACTCTTTTATCATCTCCATAATCGAGAAACATCCCCTTAATCCTCACTAAGGATATTCTTGACCGTTGTCCAGTGATCTACTATTAGATCAAAATTGTATTCCTTTACCAAACTCAGAGCAAGGTATACAATAGGTCTGGTACACAGCATAGCATACCTATGACTGAGGCATAGGGAATGACTTTTCATTCTCTTTCTATTTTCTGCCATGGTCGGGTTTTGAGTCTTACTCAACTTCACACCTTGCAACACAAGCAAGAACTCCTTTTTGACTGTTCCATTTTGAACTACTTCAAAATCTTATCAAGGTATGTACTCATTGAAAAATCTTATCAAGCATCTTGATCTATCTCTATAGATCTTGATGCTCAATGTGTAAGCAGCTTCACTGAGGTCTTTCTTTGAAAAACTCCTTTCAAACACTCCTTTATGCTTTCCAGAAAATTCTACATCATTTCCAATTAATAATATGTCATTCACATATACTTATCAGAAAGGCTGTAGTGCTCCCACTCACTTTCTTGTAAATACAGGCCTTTCCAAAAGTCTGTATAAAACTATATGCTTTGATCAACTCATCAAAGCATATATTCCAACTCCGAGATGCTTGCACTAGTCCATTGATGGATCGCTGGAGCTTGCACATTTTGTTAGCACATTTAGGATTAACAAAACCTTCTGGTTGTATCATATACAACTCTTCTTTAAAAAATCCATTAAGGAATGCAGTTTTGACATCCATTTGCCAGATTTGATAAAATGTGGCAATTGCTAACATGATTCGGACAGACTTAAGCATCGATACGAGTGAGAAAATCTCATCGTATTCAACACCTTGAACTTGTCCAAAACCTTTCGCAACAAGTTGATCTTAGTAGATAGTAACACTACTATCAGTGTCCGTCTTCCTCTTGAAGATCCATTTATTTTCTATGGCTTGCCGATCATCGGGCAAGTCAACAAAGTCCATACTTTGTTCTCATACATGGATCATATCTCAGATTTTATGGCCTCAAGCCATTTCGCGGAATTTGGGCTCATCATCGCTTCCTCATAGTTCGTAGGTTTATCATGGTCTAGTAACATGACTTCCAGAATAGGATTGCCGTACCACTCTGGTGTGGATCTTACTCTAGTAGACCTACGAGGTTCAGTAGTAACTTGATCTGAAGTTTCATGATCAATATCATTAGCTTCTTCACTGATTGGTGTAGGAATCACTGGAACTGATTTCAGTGATGAACTACTTTCCAATAAGGGAGAAGGTACAATTACCTCATCAAGTTCTACTTTCCTCCCACTCACTTCTTTCGAGAGAAACTTCTTCTCTAGAAAGGATCCATCTTAGCAACGAATAACTTGCCTTCGGATATGTGATAGAAGGTGTACCCAATAGTTACCTTTGGGTATTCTATGAAGACGCACTTCTCCGATTTGGGTTCGAGCTTATCAGGTCGAAACTTTTTCACATAAGCATCGCAGCCCCAAAATTTAAGAAACGACAACTTTGGTTTCTTGCCAAACCACAGTTCATAAGGCGTCGTCTCAATGGATTTTGATGGTGCCCTTTTTAAAGTGAATGCAACTGTCTCTAATGCATAACCCCAAAACGATAGTGGTAAATCAGTAAGATACATCATAGATCGCACCATATCCAATAAAGTGCGGTTATGACGTTCGGACACACCATTACGCTGTGGTGTTCCATGTGGCGTGAGCTATGAAAACTATTCCACATTGTTTTATATGAAGGCCAAACTCATAACTCAAATATTCTCCTCCATGATCAGTTCGTAGAAACTTTATTTTCTTGTTATGATGATTCTCCACTTCACTCTAAAATTCTTTGAACTTTTGAAATGTTTCAGACTTGTGTTTCATTAAGTAGATATACCCATATCTGCTCAAATCATCTGTGAAGGTCAGAAAATAACGATACTCGCCACAAGCATCAACACTCATTGGATCGCATACATCGGTATGTATTATTTCCAATAAATCAGTAGCTCGTTCCATTGTTCTGGAGAACGGAGTTTTAGTCATCTTGCCCAAAAGGCACGGTTCGCAAGCATCAAATGATTCATAACCATGTGATTCCGAAAATCCATCTTTATGGAGTTTCTTCATGCGCTTTACACTGATATGACCCAAACGGCAGTGCCACTAATAAGTTGCACTATCATTATCAACTTTGCATCTTTTGGCATCAATATTATGAATATGTGTATCACTACGATCGAGATCCAACAAACTATTTTCATTGGGTGTATGACCATCAAAGGTTTTATTCATGTAAACAGAACAACAATTATTCTCTGATTTTAAATGAATAACCTTATTGCAATAAACATGATCAAATCATATTCATGCTCAACGCAAATGCCAAATAAGACTTATTTAGGTTCAACACTAATCTCGAAAATATAGGGAGTGTACGATGATGATCATATCAATCTTGGAACCACTTCCAACACACATCGTTACTTCACCCTCAACTAGTCTCTGTTTATTCTGTAACTCCCGTTTCGAGTTACTAATCTTAGCAACTGAACAAGTATCAAATACTCAGGGGATACTATAAACACTAGTAAGGTACACATCAATAACATGTATATCAAATATATCCTTGTTCACTTTGCCATCCTTCTTATCCACCAAATATTCAGGGCATTTCTGCTTCCAGTGACCATTTCCTTTGCAGTAGAAACACTTAGTTTCAGGCTTTGGTCCAGCTTTGGGCTTCTTCACGGGAGTGACAACTTGCTTGCCATTCTTCTTGAAGTTCCCTTTCTTTCCCTTTGCTCTTTTCTTGAAACTAGTGATCTTGTCAATCATCAACACTTGATGCTCTTTTCTTGATTTCTACCTTCGTCGATTTCAGCATCATGAAGATCTCGGGAATCGTTTTCGTCATCCCTTGCATTATAGTTCATCACGAAGTTCCAGTAACTTGGTGATGGTGACTAGAGAACTCTGCCAATCACTATCTTATCTGAAAGATTAACTCCCACTTGATTCAAGCGATTGTAGTACTCAGACAATCTAAGTACTTGCTCACTAGTTGAGCAATTCTCCTCCATCTTTTAGGCGAAGTATTTGTCAGAGGTCTCATACCTCTTGACACGGGCATGAGTCTGAAATACCAATTTCATCTCTTGAAACATCCTATATGTTCCATGACGTTTCAAAAACGTTTTTGCAGTCCCGGTTCTAAGCCATAAAGCATGGTGCACAAAACTATCAAGTAGTCATCATATTGAGTTAGTCAAACGTTCATAATGTCTGCATCTACTCCTGCAATAGGTTTGTCACCTAGCGGTGCATCAAGGACATAATTCTTCTGTGCAGCAATGAGGATAAATCTCAGATCACGGACTAAGTCCACATCATTGCTACTAACATTTTTCAACTTAGTTTTCTCTAGGAACACATATAAAAACATAGGGAAGTAAAAACATAGGGAAGCAACAATGCGAGCTATTGATCTACAACATAATTTGCAAAATACTACCAGGACTAAGTTCATGATAAATTAAAGTTCAATTAATCATATTACTTAAGAACTCCCACTTAGACAGACATCTCTCTAGTCATCTAAGTGATCACATGATCCAAATCAACTAAACCATGTCCGGTCATCACGTGAGATGGAGTAGTTTTCAGTGGTGAACATCACTATGTTGATCATATCTACTATATGATTCACGTTCGACCTTTCGGTCTTCGTGTTCCGAGGCCATATCTGTATATGCTAGGCTCGTCAAGTTTAACCTGAGTATTCCACGTGTACAACTGTTTTGCACCCGTTGTATTTGAACGTAGAGCCTATCACACCCGATCATCACGTGGTATCTCAGCACGAAGAACTTTCGCAATGGTGCATACTCAGGGAGAACACTTCTTGATAATTAGTGAGAGATCATCTTAAAATGGTACCGTCAATCAAAGCAAGATAAGATGCATAAAGGATAAACATCACATGCAATCAATATAAGTGATATGATATGGCCATCATCATCTTGTGCTTGTGATCTCCATCTCCGAAGCACCGTCGTGATCACCATCGTCACCGGCGCGACACCTTGATCTCCATCATAGCATCGTTGTCGTTACGCCATCTATTGCTTCTACGACTATCGCTACCGCTTAATGATAAAGTAAAGCAATTACAGGGCGTTTGCATTTCATACAATAAAGCGACAACCATATGGCTCTTGCTAGTTGCCGATAACTTCGGTTACAAAACATGATCATCTCATACAATAAAATATAGCATCACGTCTTGACCATATCACATCACAACATGCCCTGCAAAAACAAGTTAGACGTCCTCTACTTTGTTGTTGCAAGTTTTACGTGGCTGCTATGGGCTGAGCAAGAACCGTTCTTACCTACGCATCAAAACCACAACGATAGTTCGTCAAGTTAGTGTTGTTTTAACCTTCTCAAGGACCGGGCGTAGCCATACTCGGTTCAACTAAAGTTGGAGAAAATGACACCCGCCAGACACCTATGTGCAAAACACGTCGGTAGAACCAGTCTCGTGTAAGCGTACGCGTAATGTCGGTCCGGACCGCTTCATCCAACAATACCGCCGAACCAAAGTATGACATGCTGGTAAGCAGTATGACTTGTATCGCCCACAACTCACTTGTGTTCTACTCATGCATATAACATCTACGCATAAAACCTAGGCTCGGATGCCACTGTTGGGGAACGTTGTAATTTCAAAAATTTCCTACGCACACGCAAGATCATGGTGATGCATAGCAATTAGAGGGGAGAGTGTTGTCCACGTACCCTCGTAGACCGAAAGCGGAAGAGTTAGCACAACACGGTTGATGTAGTCGTACGTCTTCACGGCCCGACCGATCAAGCACCGAAACTACGGCACCTCCGAGTTCTAGCACACGTTCAGCTCGATGACGTCCCTCGAACTCTGATCTAGCCGAGTGTCGAGGGAGAGTTCCGTCAGGACAACAGCATGGTGACGATCTTGATGTTCTACTGTCGCAGGGCTTCGCCTAAGCACCGCTACAATATTATCGAGGTGGACTATGGTGGAGGGGGCACCGCACACGGCTAAGAGATCCAAGGGATCAATTGTTGTTGTGTCTAGAGGTGCCCCCCTACCCCCGTATATAAAGGATCAAGGGGGAGGGGGCGGCCGGCCAGGAGAAGGCGCGCCAAGGAGGAGTCCTACTCCCATCGAGAGTAGGATTCCCCCCTTCCAAGTAGTAGGAGTAGGAGTCCAGGAAAGGGGGAAGAGAAGAGAAGGAAGGAGGGGGCACAGCCCTTCCCCTTAGTCCAATTTGGACTAGGCCTTGGGGGGCACCCAACCTCTCCTCTCTCTTCCCCCTAAAGCCCAATAAGGCCCATATACTCCCCGGCGAATTCCCGTAACTCTCCGGTACTCCGAAAAATACCCGAATCACTCGGAACCTTTCCGAAGTCCGAATATAGTTGTCCAATATACCGATCTTTACGTCTCGACCATGTCGAGACTCCTCGTCATGTCCCCGATCTCATCCGGGACTCCGAACTCCTTCGATACATCAAAACACATAAACTCATAATATAACTGTCATCGAAACCTTAAGTGTGCGGACCCTACGGGTTCGAGAACAATGTAGACATGACCGAAACACGTTTCCGGTCAATAACCAATAGCGGAACCTGGATGCTCATATTGGCTCCCACATATTCTACGAAGATTTTTATCGGTCAAACCGCATAACAACATACGTTGTTCCCTTTGTCATCGGTATGTTACTTGCCCGAGATTCGATCGTCGGTATCTCAATACCTAGTTCAATCTCGTTACCGGCAAGTCTCTTTACTCGTTACGTAATGCATCATCACGCAACTAACTCATTAGTCACATTGCTTGCAAGGTTTATAGTGATGTGCATTACCGAGAGAGCCCAGAGATACCTCTCCGACAATCGGAGTGACAAATCCTAATCTCGAAATACGCCAACCCAACAAGTACCTTTGGAGACACCTGTAGAGCACCTTTATAATCACCCAGTTACGTTGTGACGTTTGGTAGCACACATAGTGTTCCTCCGGTAAGCGGGAGTTGCATAATCTCATAGTCATAGGAACATGTATAAGTCATGAAGAAAACAGTAGCAACATACTAAACAATCAAGTGCTAAGCTAACGGAATGGGTCAAGTCAATCACATCATTCTCCTAATGATGTGACCCCGTTAATCAAATAACAACTCTTTGTCCATGGCTAGGAAATATAACCATTTTTGATTAATGAGCTAGTCAAGTAGAGGCATACTAGTGACACTCAGTTTGTGTATGTATTCACACATGTATCATGTTTCCGGTTAATACAATTCTAGCATGAATAATAAACATTTATCATGAAATAAGGAAATAAATAATAACTTTATTATTGCCTCTAGGGCATATTTCCTTCACTTGCACCCTTGCAAATTCACATTGTTTTTTTGTTTTGGGTTCTTTGATGCTCTTGACAAATATGCACCAAGGAGGATATATACCATCTGCAAGATAGTACCCTTTTGTGTATTCATGCCCATTGATAGTGTAGTTGCAAGCAGGAGCATCACCACTAGCAAGCCTAGCAAATAAATGAGAGCGTTGCAACACATTGATATCACTGAGTGTGCCGTGCATACCAAAAAAGCAATGCCAAATCCATAAATCCTCGGATGTTACGGCCTCTAGCATAATTGTTGCATCACGAGACTTCCCACAATACATCCCTTGCCAAGCCTTGGGGCAATTTTTCCAATTCCAATGCATACAATCAATGCTACCTAGCATCCAGGCCAACCTCTCCTCTCATTAGCTGCCATCAATTTCTTTGTGTCATCTTCATTTGGTGCCCGAAGATACTCGGGACCAAAGACACGGACGATCACTTTCACAAATCTATGCACAGACTCAATTGTGCTATCTTCACCAATGCGAAGATACTCATCGACATAGTCAGCCGAAACGCCCTATGTAATCACCCGCATAGCTGCGGAGATTTTTTGATATGCACTAAATCCCTTTAAGCCTACGACATTCCTTCTCTGAGTGAAATATCGGTAATTTGCCTCGCAAGCTTCAACAATTTTCACAAAGGGATCGGCGCATTCGGTACCTTCTGCGGAAGAGGTGTGCAGGATATGTAGGATTCTCCGAAAAATAATCTTGCATCAACATCTCGTTTCGAATATGGCGATTCCGCGGAATGCACAGACGCCCGACAGTAGATCCTCGCCTCCTCTTTCGATACTCGTCTTCATGCTCCTTCACGGCAAGCGCCATGACCAATGTTTGCTGCCGAAAGGTCGCAAGCATGGTCTCCACACCCGAGTCGTTTGAAACGGACGAATCAGATAGCAAGAACTTCTCGCACGGGGTCAACTCCATCTACACGCACGCACGTCGGCGCGTCAATCTACTACACAGCTCGCAAAAATCACAAAAAAGGGACTAACCGGTGGCGAGTGATCCGGGGCCGGCGACGAGGGTGGTGCGCTCGGCGGTGGTCGATCCCAGCGGCGGCGACGACTGGGGGGCGGCTCTTCTCGCCGGATCCGGAGGGGCGGTGCAGCGGCTCGGCGCGGGAGGGTGTGGGGCGGCCTCGCAGAGCGATTCCACCCGCATATATGGCCCGAATCACCGGCGGCGGGCGGGCGAAAGCAAGGGCAGGCGGTGGCGGAAGGAAGGGGGGAAAGAGCGCGGGCTGAAATGTCCCTCCCGCCAAATGCTTCTCTGTGATGCAGGGCACCGCTACCACGACGGGGAAACCCGCGTTTTCCCGGATTAGGGCCGGAAATTTGCCGCGCCCCCTAAAAATTTTTGCGAAGCGGGACGGGATGCGAGGTCTGGTCGGGCAGACTTTCCGACTCGTAATCATATTTTGACGGTTATTTTGCGGATCGGGGACGGATGCGGGATTTGCTAGAATTGCTCTTAGCCTGTTCCAGGCTCACGGGAGAAGACGTCTAGGTTCCAGACGGATATCATTTTCGGCTCATTAGCACATGCAAGCTGCACTTTCTATCAAATCAGCCTTTCAATCTACTGCTCTTTTTTTTATTGTTTAAGTGTTTGCCCCCGGCCAGGTCCACATCCAAACACCTGGTGCACACACGTGCCTGGCCAGGCAAAATTCTTCTTTTCTCAGGCCAACACTTAGCATGAAATTTCACTAGGCATGAAGTCCAGGACATGAACCAAACTACTTCCTCCGTTCCCAAATATAAATCTTTTTAAAAATTATAACAAATAATTACATACGCAGCAAAATGAGTGAATCTATATTTTAAAATATGTTTACATATATACGTATGTTGTAGTCCATTTGAAATGTCAAAAAAAATTTACGTTTAGGAAACGGAGGGAGTAGCCCGCATTGCATGTGGGCTCCTGCACGCGAAATGTGAAAGAAAATTCAAATAAAAATTTGGCACATACATCTTAATATTATATGTGTGCACGTCAAGTTTTGGAGAAAACCGATATTTTTTATGAATTGTGTAAAAAAAAAAGGTTATTTTGTGAAAACCATTTTTTAACACTGGATTTTGTGTTTTTCACACGTAACACATAAGTTGTCGGTTTTCCGTGAAACAACTTTATGAGCATGTATAATATCAAGATGTATGTGTGAAGTTTTTGTTTAATTTTTTTGACATTTCAAAATATGTTGAAAACATACATTAAAAACCAGGAGCGCGCCTAACGGCACTCTCGGGTTGGTCTCTTTTTGGGTCCGGCTCTCCTGCTGGGAACCCTGCACGTAGTATTGTGCAGGGCCAACCAACGTGTGACACCTGTATTGAGAGGCCCCACATCTTAAAATCCTTTCCTTTTTCTTATCTCCTCTACCCACGGACTCTTTGAGCAGCCATTAGTGCCTCTGTGAGAGGATTCATTAGCTCTGTGAGCTCGTAGGTTACACCACGTGGGGCAGTGTCCATGGCCGGCAACTAGGTGTCGCCTATGCCTGCGCCAGTACAGAGGGTAACGCCTGACCGCCCGGGTAGAGGCGGACGCCAAGGACCAGTCCATGGGTAGCTCGCGCACCGCCGCGGCCGTCGCTGTTGTCATGATCGATGTGCTTCCCCTCCTAAATCCCTTCGTCCTCGCTGTTGTCATGATCGATGTGCGTCCCCTCCTAAATCCTCTTCGTCCTAGAAACATCCAACAGTGTTCCCTCTACAGATTCGCTTAAACCACCATGGGGGCGCACAAGGTTGGGCTGGACGTGGCAAGTGATTGCAGGCCGTCTTCACCGACGGCGCAGGTCCAGAACTCCAGATCACTGGACCTGAATGGGAAGTGAATTAGCGCGACATGGCAGGCGGCCGTCCGGCCGGGTTCTACCTCTGGCGTCGGCCATGGCCACGGCGGCATGCGATGGAAGCTACGACCGGTTGTAGCTCACATAGCTCCCAAGAATTATCTCATGAAGGCACTAATGGCTTCTCAAAGAGTTTGTGCCGTGGATGAGGAGTGATATGACAATTTCAGTACTTCAAAACGAAAAAAACAAGCTTTCAAGATGTGGGACCTATCAGTACAGGTGTCACACATTGGTTGGCCCTGCACAATACTACGTGCAGGGTTCCCAGCTGGAGAGCCCGACCCCTCTTTTTTATTCAAAGAGGTCACTCGCATACAATTACTAAGACGCGTCCACGCTTAGTCAAGGTCTCCGTCAAACACAAGCTCACCAACACACACCTGTCGCGCCCTTGCCCGTCAATGGCGGCAACAAAGCCCGGTCGCCTGGGGCAGGAGAGGTCGCAGCCTGCAGAAACTGGAGGCAGCGAGCATGGCGACGCCGTGGAACAGCTCCTCGAGCACGAGCAGCCTGTGGGCCGCCCTGGGGCAGGCCTCCAGCGTGGCACAGCTAGTCGGCGTGGACGCGCTTGGGCTCGTCTCCATGGTGGTGCAGGCCGCGCTGGCGGCGCGCCGCCACCGGGACGCCTGCGTGCGCCTCGCGCAGCACGTCGAGCTCGTCGGGGGCCTGCTCGGGGAGCTGGAACTCGACGAGCTGATGCGGCGGGAGGCCACCAGGCGGCCGTTGGAGCAGCTCGGCGCCGCGCTGCGGCGGTGCTATGCGCTCGCTACGGCGTGCCAGGACTGCGGCTACCTCCGCCGCCTGCTCCTGGGCGGACGGATGGCCGACGAGCTCCGCGCCGCGCAGCACGAGATTGACATGTTCATCCGCCTTATCCCGCTTATCGCCCTCGTCGACAATTCGACAAATACTCGCCGTGCCATGGTTAGTAGTATCATAATTTGGTGATTCAGGATAAATGTTAATTTTAGGGCAGTTTTACTTATATAATTCGATCGAACTTATCTGTTCAAGTGATCCTGTCCATGACTGCAGTTAAATAATTCGATTTCAGTTTAGCAATTCTGTTTTCGTAGGGAGTTTCAGCTCTGTAATGACCTCCAGCATGCAACCTGTGATGGTCAATTGCACATCAATAATATTTGGCTATGTCTAGCAGGTCGAGGAGGGGGTGCTCAGTGTAGTCACAGATACTTCAAATCATCAGCTCAGGTCGGATAATTTTTCGTTATGTAGTTTATTACTAGGAGAACTATTCATCATGTATTGACGTTTAAATCTGAAGTCTTGTGGGGACGTGGAGTTTCTGCACCCGAGCTCATATGAGCTCGGGTGAACAATAAAATCAAAAAAAAATAAAAAAAATTCAAAACACTCCAAATTTTTTTTGGTAGAAACATTGACAAAAGTTTTAAGTGCTTGCAAAAATTCGTCATGAAATCACATTTCTAGAAGACGTGACAAAAAAAACAAAATCGGTACTCTGAAAATGCTACTTTCAAAAGCATTTTGAAGGCTGAATTTGTTTTTTGTGCCACGCCTTACAGGAATGTGATTTCATGATGAATTTTTGCAAATACTTAGAACTTTTGTCAATGTTTATCTGAGATTTTTTTTGGAATTTTTTGAATTTGTTTTTATTTTTTTTCGATTTTACTGTTCACCGAGCTCAAATAAGCTCAGGAGCAGAAAGGCACTTTCGGTCTTGTGGCGTCTTTCGACCAAGTAGCAACGTGGAAGGTGAACCATTTCTTTTAGACAGAAGGTTAATCACTTGGCTAAGTAACAAGTGAAAACGAGATGATTGTTGGTCATATTTGGCTGACTAGTGACCACCACTTGGTTTAGATCATACAAGCAGTGCTGTCCAGCGCTATGTTGCGAACATAACATACGATATATCTGTAGATTATATGTCTGTAATGTAGGATGTACATCAGATCAGTGAGTTCCGACAAATTTTTACTCCCTCTGATCCATATCACTTTGTACTAAACCAACGACAATTAATATGGATTGATAAGCAAAAAAAATCCCTTCTAAATTTAATGAGTAAATTGCAAAAACCACCACAATTGGGGACCCTACTTCGAAAAACCGCCACCATTCGATTTTTTTTCAAAAAAACCACCAACATTGTGGTGACAGTTTTCAAAAAACGCTGATTATGACGATTAGAGCCGTTTAGTGCAGAATCTGACGGATGGACCCCACTATCAGGTGCCACGTGGCTTGGGTGAAGACGGTGGCCGTCACGCACGTACTCACGTCTCACGGGGCAAACGTTTGACCAGTTCACGTTTAAAAAAAAGTTTTCACCTATCCAAATTACAACCGCAGCGCCGCAGCCGCCGCCGGCGAGCCTGCCTTGCAGCGCCGCCGACCCGTGCCCGCCGGCGGGCCTGCCTTGCAACGCCGCCGCCCCGCCCTGCTGGGACGCTCCATCACCGCCGCCTCCCTTCCACGAGGTAGGCTGAGCCACCCGGCGCCGTGGAGCTCCGGCTCGGCCAGACCACCGCCGACGCGACCTGTGGGGCCCGTGTGTCGGCGGCGCTGCAAGGCCACCCACACTGCTGTGCCGCTCGGTGAGCAAACTCTCCCGCCGCCGTAGTCTTGACTCGCGGCCGCCGGCGATCCACCGGTCCCCAACCCACGGCTGTCTTCCCTATCCCAGCCGGCGAGATCCACCCGTTCCCGACTAGGCCACCCCGCGGCTATGCTCTGCCGTCGCCACGCCCGAGGCCGTCACCGGCCTGGGTCTTCCTCGCCGTACTGCGGCACCCGAGTGCCTAAGGGCGTCGTGGCTTCTGCCGGGTGGCGCTTGCCATCGGCTGTGCTGCGCCGCGGGAAGGAGCGCCGCGTCGGGAGGTCGACGCCGCGCCGCGGCAGAGGGCGGATGCTCCTCCAGCGCGTGCCGGGGCTCCCCGAGGGCGCCGAGAGCACAACCGAGGTCTTCACGAGTGAGCCGCCGAGGTTGGACGTGCAGCGAGCACAAGCGGCGGCGGCGGCGAGCAGCAGCAGTACGCAGCGTTCGGGCGGCGAGAGGGTTGTGGCGAGGGCAGTGGCTAACGGGGAGCAGGGCCGTCGGGAGGATGCACCGGGCTGCCAATCTGGTGTGCCTGCTACGTGCTTGGCAAAATGCCAAGGAGACAAAGCAGAGGTTGACCGGTCGCGTAACGTCTGTCTCTTCCGTCCATTTTTCCTGGCCACTTGGCACCTGACAATGGGACCCATCTGTCAGATTCCGAATTAAACGGCTCTAATCGTCAAATCAGTGTTTTCTGAAAACTGTCACCACAATGTTGGTGGTTTTTTGAAAAAAAATCGAATGGTGACGGTTTTTTGAATTAGGGTCCCCAATTGTGGTGGTTTTTTGCAATTTACTCAAATTTAATGGGCACGAACCTCATATTGTGTAAACGTGTCATTAGTTTGTCAGTTATATACAGACTCAAATGTATGAAATTTGCCACTTTTTGGGACTGCGTTGAAACATTTGGTAGCTGGTGTATAGATTAGTAATGAGATTTACATATGTTTAGGTTTCCAACAAGGGCTTTGGAGTTTACCAAAATACGCGTCCAAGGAGCTACAGAACTTCTCAATGTTCAAGAACAGCCATTTGTAGGTAAGTAGTTACTTATATGAATTTCCTAGTGCGTTTAAGCATAGGACTCGGACATGGAAGTCCCTAATTAGCATGATGGATGATCATTGTAGCAGACAAATTGGAGCATGCGCTCTATTATTTTCTATTCTCTTAGCCATGTCAATGTCTCTTTGCAACCCCATTGGTGACAACTGACACCGATATCTTATCCATGAGTCAGGAAAAGTGGACCTGCAAGAACAGAAAATCTCCAACATTGAAGAGCTTGCAGAGCTTTGTGCCCATATAGAAGCGGCTTGCACGGGATTCGCAAAGTTCAACTTCTTTCAGATCGTGGATGCTACAAACAATTTCTCAGAAAAAGGAATAATAGGACGGGGTGGATTTGGTACGGTTTACAAGGTAAATATATGCAAATGTAGAAATAAACCAACAAAGTGAATGCCCGTCTTCCTTTTTCTCCCAATAAAGCACTGACTTCTGCCGAGAGAATTTATCTGAGCTCCGTCAGTAACCATTGCAGTGTCACTTGTCTGATGGAATCACGGTTGCCATCAAGAGAGCTGCTGAGCATGCAACAGTCAGCAGTGAATTGCAACTTGCGAAGCTTCATCATACTAATCTGATTAAGTTACTTGGGTGGTGCATCCATGGGAAAGAAAGGATCCTAGTCTATGAGTTCATGCACAATAGTTCCTTGGATCATCACATATACAGTATGTTTTCCCTACAATCAGTGTTATTTTTTCAAGCGCGCTTAATTTAATTTCTAGTAAATACGTATGTGAATTCAAAACATTCACATGCTATGATAGCTCTAGTTTAGCATCATAATCAACTTGACACTATTCTAGTTTGAATTAGATAAGAAGAGAAATTGCAATTACTTTGTCTAATAGATATTCTTTATTTGAACATTTTAAAGACAGAACAAAAGGGTCGTTGCTAGACTGGTCTAAGCGGCTCAAGATAATCAAGGGGTTGATAGAGGGGCTTGTTTACCTGCACCAAGGCTCCAAGTTATGGATTGTTCACATGGACTTGAAACCAAATAATATTCTCTTGGATTGTAACATGACCCCAAAGATTGCTGATTTTGGATCAGCTAGAGCACTGAGTTCAGACGTAGCAGAAGAGCGTACAAGCAGTGTCGTGGGCACTTGGTATGAGCTGCCTGATATATCAATTATTACAGATTCCATCATTTGTGTTCAGATGTTCCAGTATTACAGTTTTTAATGTCTTCTGTTTGCACTTTTCAGTGGTTACAAAGCTCCGGAGTATGCATCCCGAGGAGTTTACTCGATGAAGACAGATGTGTTCAGCTTCGGCGTCTTGGTTCTGGTGATCATTAGCGGACGGAAGAATACCATACTCCACAAGCGAGGAGATAATGTTGGTGATCTTGTACGAGATGTGAGTGAACTGAACAAATATAGACTTATCATAGTTATACATTGAATGTTAGCTCCCAGCCAATACCTTTTTTTTGTAAATTACTGCTGTTCTCTCATGCCAAGTTTATTGGAAAATTATTTCAGGCCTGGCATATGTGGAAGGACCAAAGATTGCATGAGCTTGTTGATCCGTCTTTAGGGACCGGATATGAAATCACCGAGATAACACGTTGTGCTCAGATGGCACTCCTTTGTACCCAGGAAGATCCAGCAGATCGGCCCACCATGACAGATGTTGCTGCCATGCTGAATTCTGAAAGCATGAGCTTATCAATGGAGCCTAAGCAGCCTACAGTGCTGAGTAAAGGAAGCGATGGTGAAAGCACGGCATCTACATACATGGGCCAATCAAGCAGGACAATAGACATAACCATCACGAGCTCAGCTCCCATGTCGACTAGAGTTCGAATCATTCTGGACCCCGAGGTTTGATATGGAAAAAATAATTCAATGGTGACATCATGTATCCATATATCCATGTATAGTTGAAATGTGAATAAGGGCCATGGGCATTCAGTCGTCCAGATAGTGGACCAATTCCAGATATTACTGTCAAGGGGCAACTTTTTTTTCCTTGGTCAACCCATTTTTGTGAAAGTATTGAGATAAAAAAAAAGCAAGGCCTGATTTTTTTTACAGGGAAATAGTGGGTTTTATTCCTCGGTAATAGTGTTATAGTGTTAGTGACGCTGTCTGGAACATGGCGCAACCAACAAGCAATCAATATTAGCTTAATTATGAGCAACTCTATTCTTTATGACGCTCGATTTTCTGTAAAATAAACCCACGTGCTCCCAGAAGCTTCTTGATTTCCATCGTAAGGTCATAGGCGGATAGATCCAGTGAGTCGCCCATCAAAGCAGCAAACCGTTGCGTACTCAATGTGACAGTCCTTCCAAAACAACACTGCTTGCAGATTCAAAAGCATCTTTTTTTGCGGGGATTCAAAAGCATCTTTGCCATGAAAAAGATAACGACAAGTAGAGAAGATGACTGCTTCCTCCGAGTCTCTCCAAATCTTTGCCAACACAGTTTCTTTCACAAATGACCCATCGAAATCACTAATTGAGAAGTACTCGTTGCAAAGATCACTCCAGCCCTCTTGGCTGCGACAAGTGGCGCGCGCCACTTGTTGCAATCTGGGAGTTTTTCCTTTTTTCGTAGATTCATTTATTCAAAACTTTTTATCTCTCAAGCCGTGTGTCCAAATCTCGAACCGCTTTCACCGTTGGATTTCTCGCGTCGAGATCTTCAAAACTAGATCCCATGTTGATAGGTTTTAATTAAAAAAAATTCACAAAAAAAACCGGACGAAAAAACCGAACCGAGAGCACGGGTTTTTTCCCTTTCCGAAAGAGGCACGCCCGTGCCTCTCACGAAATCACAACCGTGTCTCTCGCGGAAGCAAAACCATGACTCTCGCGGAAAAAAAAGAAATCACGTTTTTTTTCCGTTTCCGAGGAGGCACGTCCGTAACTCTCGTGAAAGCACAACCGTCCCTCTCGCGGAAGCAAAACCGTGACTCCCGCGAAAGAAAAAACCAGAAAACACGTTTTTTTCGTTTTCAAGAGGCACGACTGTGACTCTCGCAAAAGCGCAACCGTGCCTCTCACGGAAACAAAACCGTGACTCTCGCGAAAGAAAAAAAATAGAAATCGCGTTTTTTTCGTTTTCGAGAGGCACGGCCGTGCCTCTCGCGAAAGCACACCCATGCCTCTCGCGGAAGCAAAACCGTGACTCTCGCGAAAGAAAAAAAAACAGAAAACGCGTTTTTTCCGTGTTCGAGAGACACGGCCGTGACTCTTACGAAAGCAAAACCGTGCCTCTCGCGGAAGCAAAACCGTGACTCTTACGAAAGAAAAAAATTTGCATTTTTTCGTGCAAAATGTTTTTTCAAAAAGAATTGTTTGAAAAGCTAAGGAAGACCGGTGGAAAACCAAAACGTCGAAAAAATAAAACAAAAAATTAAAAAGTCGAAAACGCGTGTGGGGAAATAAAAAAAATAAAATTCAGAGGACGGCTCAGAGCGCGACACGTGGCGAATGGCTGAGAGCGCGTCAAGTGGCGCTGATTGTTGCGAGGCTCCCAAAGGAGCGCTCATTAACTAGTTGCTCTCATGACCCATCAACTAATAATGCCACCCAGCCCACATGTGGTTTAGGCTATTTTAGCATTGATTTTGTTAATGGGCAAATTTATGACCCAATATAAAAAGAATACTAACATAACAAGATTTGACATTTTGTTTTTAGAGTTGTAGATCTAATTTAAATATGAATTTTTGCGGCATGCTACACGTCTGTTTTGTGTGCATGCCAGTTTTTTTTAATGCTTGTAGAATGTATTTTATACAATCGATGCACCGGCTGCCAATGGGCTTGTCCGGTAGCTCCTTCTGCCAGCCTTTACTAGGCGATTTCTTGCACACCTAAAAAAGGTGATTTCCTGCACACAGGTGTTGGAAATATGACCTAGATGACATAATAATTTTTTTATTATCCTGTTTTTCATGTTCATAATTAAAGTTTGTACTTCTATGATAATTGCATTTGTTCTTGAATGTGACACCCATAGGAAAAACCATTAATGTTTCTAGAAATATGAACACCAACGGATCCCTAGTCAAGCATGTGGACTAGGACATGTATAGTTGCTATGTTTTCCTAACAATAGGCATAGTTAATGTAACAAGCATGCCGACAATAACGAGGACATATTTGTTTTTATGGGTTATTTTTATATGTTGGTAGGCATTGTTATCCTCCTTGGGTCTTAAGTATCTGCATGCGACGCATGCCTACAACGAACATATCTGGTGCACCAGGACAGTTGGTGCTATCGATGAACCCAGTCACCGTAACTGCATTTTGAGCATTGAAAAATCATGAAATTTTGTGAGGATGAAAGTATGGTACATATATATCATGGTATAAAATTCCAGATCCAAATAAAAAGTGCATACCAAAAACAAAAATGGCAATCACAATGTGAATAGTATCTAATGTAAACAAGGCCTTGAGTTCAGCCCATTTCTTTATCATCAATGAATTTTGTCATTTTTTTATTCTCATACCATGTTTTCAAATTTGGATATGAAATCTTATAGTATGACGGGTTTTTGTTGCCACTACAACATAATTTATTTTCAGATTTCTTTCAACATACATAGAATGAGTAATCTCAATCGATGCACCGGTAGCATCAAATGCCCTGGTGCACCAATATTTCCCCTGCCTACGTGTGTATGCTTCCGGATGCACCAGTGAAATTTGTTGGGTGCAAAGATGTAATCAGTTGTAGGATACCACATCTTCCTTGTGTGACATCTTTGACCGTTCATGTCTTTCTGCGTGAGTTACATTCTCTTGGAGATGGTATAATACACAGAGCTCGCATACGACACAATGGACGAGCACGACACATGTACTAAATGGGTCGACGCGGGCCAGTGTGGCACTTATGCGTCATGGGCCTTTTTTGGGCCAATTACTTTGAAAATAGAGAAAATCTGAAGATTTCATAAAAAATGAATAACAAGTGAGATAAAGTGTCACATGGTATAAATATTGAGCTTTATTAGGAGCTCCCTCATTAAAAACTTCCATGCACGAGAAGAAAAAAGAGTACAAAGCTTCCTCTAAATTACAAAAGGATAAGGATTTTTCTTTAAAAAACTACTCTACTTACCCGTGCCAGGCGGGCTTGGCCTAGGTGGACAGGGCGGGCCACAAGGCAGGCACACGACGTGGCAGGGCCCACGGGCCAGCCACGCGAAAATCAACCCGTTTGGCCCGGTCGTTTGCCCCGACCCGCCCCACCCCACCCCGCACCCCCATTTCCCGACCCTCCTCAAAAAATAAAAATAAAATAAAATCCCGACCCTCCTCCCCCTCCTCCCACCCCCATCCCCAACCCCTCCCGTCTCCCCCCTCCTCCCGCCCGCACCCCCCGCCATCGCCGCACCCCGGCG
>NC_041393.1:603322270-603332993 GCF_002162155.2 Triticum dicoccoides | reverse complement strand
GCACCCCGGCGGGCACTGCCCTAATTGGATTCAACTATGATATCCGAGACGCAGTGCGCCCCGTTCCGGCGATATTCCCCAATTACTTACTCTCGTCCCAGAGCGCGATGGCGAGATCTGGCGGCAAGCGAGGCGTGATGGAGCACCACTGCCTGGACCGGTTCCGCCGCCGGCGACTCCTCGCCTTCCTCCGCCGCAACAACCTGCCCGCCACCTTCGACGCGTACGTATTGGACGGCTTAATCTCTTGCTCTATCTCCAAGATCCGCTCCCCTCCCCTAGCTGGTACTGATCGACAGATGTTAATTTCTGTCCAGGCTGAAGCACGAGACGAGCGTCTTCTTGGACGTGCGGTTCCTGCAGCGCCTGGTGGCGGGCGGCCGGTGGCAGGAGGCGCGAGAGTACTTGAGCCGCTTCCTGCCGTGCCAGGACGAGTTCGACGCGCCCACCGCGCCCAGATTCCTCACTCGCCTCAACGTTCTCGACGACCTCGCCCAGGGCAAGCTGGAGGGCATCGATTTGGCCCAAGATCTCCGGAACCAAATCGACGTTATCCCTTCCACCATTGTCCGCGAGGACCCGCACTACGCCGCGGCTCTCCGCACAGTCTTGTTCTGGCGCTCTCACCCGACATACTGGTCTCCTCTCTTCTCTCCCTAGCCTAATTGCCCCTTCATCTATCATCTATCTAATTATCCGTTAGTTTCATTCATTGTTGTTTGAGCCTCTCCATGTTTCTTCCACACAGGGGTCCCGTGGACTGGCAGCTTATTAGGCGCAAAGCCGCGCAGGTTGTCGAGGACTTGGTCATGCGAACCCCCGAGTTCAGGCATCTGCTGCGGTTGCCGCCGTGTCCAAGCCACCCATGTTACACCATCCCCTTCGGGTTTGGGTAAGTGCAACATCCCCATCCCCAGTTATGACTTTATTATGCGCAAGATCCATTTTACTCCATCTGCATGAGAAGCCGCACTTACAGTTAAACTTTTAACGGGTCTTTGTCGCGTTATCTTGTTAATTAATTTCAGGGGTTGCCGGAGGCATAAGAGGAAGAAGAACATAGGCCGGATGTCGGCATCTCTTCTTGCCCGCCGTTTTCTTCAGAAAGAGAGGTATGTATATCGTGTGCACAGAATTGATGCTCTCGTTGTTTCCTAGTTTGTTGTAAAGTTTAGAGCTTTTAACCTTTTGCTTCATGCAGGCGTCATTCCTCACCATGGACTCAAGGTTTCTCCCATAGACCATCGTATAATAATCAATAAGGATACCTGACTATTCGTGTTTATAACCATGCTAATTGATGATCATATGTTTCAATTGCAGGTTCATCGTGTGAACCTATGGGTTTCGAGGAAATTATTGGTAAAACGTCTGCCTTGGCTCTGTCCTTTCAGCATTTTTCGTGTAAATGCACAAGCTGTTTTTCTGAATGAATCGCTTGAATTTCGTTATGGCCTTTGTTGTTATAAGCACTCCCTCCGTCTCAAAATAAGTGCCTCAAGCTTAGTACACCTTTGTACTAAGACACTTATTTTGGGACGGAGGGAGTATGACATTAGTACAAAGTTGAGACACTTATTTTGGGACGGAGGGAGTATGACATATTGCTTTGTTGCGCTCTTCTATCAGAAGAACTGCTTTAGTGTATTAGGTTCGTTTGCTATAATTGCTTAAAGGACAGCATTTGTAACAGGCTTATAACATGCTGTGGGAAGAATTAGTCGTGTCCGTTTGTTTTAAGTCGATTTATCCTGTGAAATCAGTGTTTTCAAAACTAGAAGCATGATATCTTTTTCAGTAGTCTACTTCCCAATACACCTAGATACTTTGCAAAAGTTCTCCTTTCTAGCAAGATCTTACAAGCCATGGCGCACAAACTTGTGTGATTTCAGATGAAACTATGTTAGCTGGGAAGCTGGAGGTCATAGAACATTCAGATTCTTGTAGTGAAGGTAACATACCATCGTTTTCTCCATATAGAAGTTTATTTCAGTTACTCTCATTGTTGATGTTCCCCACTTACCTCTGTCTTTGTTTATTAGTTATATGTAGTTTATTCAGTAGTCACTCTGTCTTTGTTTATTAGTTATATGTAATTTATTCAGTAGTCACATTATTTGTTCCCACTTACAATCTGGACCTTTTATATCTTCTTGCTGTGCCCTGCAGTTTCCTAGACATCTGCAGGGTACTCTTTGCTAATGAACAAATGATGCTTGCCCTTTCCTTTCTAATATCAATAGCTAAACTCTTACAGGCGATCCTGGTTCTCCTGTTGGGTTATCTATAGGTAAAAGTTTTGGAACTGCACCTGCTAATGCAGGTATACTCAACAGTATTTTTTCCAGTTGGTTGATCCTCGAACATTTTCATTGCCTGTTACTTAATTGAATCTACTTAGTGATACTTCATATTTTTCTTGTGCAGTCACAAAGCGTTTGAGTCAAGAATGTTCCGCTGAAAGTTCCAATGGTGCAAAACTAAAACCTACAACTGGGCAGTTTTGTCCGGTAAGTCACTCCTACACCTGGCAGTGTTCTTTTACTTATCAATTACGTTTCACATTTCAGTAAAAACAATAATAATATGTTTCACATTCCAAATCAATAACAATACAATGTGTCATTTAACCATTCGTGTCATTTAATACTGCACAATATACAAGGCGACCTAAAAATCGTGGTTTGCCATCAAGCTTGTTTAGTCATTGTGTATCATTTCTCATTTGTATCAATACACCAGGTTTATTGATAATTTAGTACAATGTATGATTTCATATATCCTTTCTTGAGAAACAACAACAACAACAAAGTCTTTCAGTCTCAAGCAAGTTGGGGTAGGCTAGAGTTAAAACCAAACAGGAGCCACTAATCAAGGTTCAGACCATGGTTTTCGAGTCGCGACTCATGCGAGTCGCTCTGGAGCAGCGACTCGGAAGAAGTCGAGCCTGTGTTGTGACTAGTCGCGACTCAGATTCGCGAGTCGACACTAAGCTGAGTCGACCATATTTTTGCGACTCATAGACTAGTCGTCGACTAGTCGCGACTAGTCGAGCGACTCGAAATCCATGGTTCAGACACATGAATAGGCTTTCCACACTCCTGTTCAAGCAGAAATCTTTGGGTATATCCCATTTTTTCAAGTCTCTTTTTATTTCCTCCTCCCATGATTTCATCTTTCCCCTTCCTCACCTCGCATTATTATCGTGGCTTAGGATTCCACTATGCGCTGGTGCCTCCAGGGGTCTCCTTTGGATATGGCCAAACCACCTCAACCGGTGTTGGACAAGCATTTCTGCCATTGGTGCTACCCCTAGCCGATCACGTATATCATCGTTCTGAACTCTCGACCCATTCTTTGTATGACCACAAATCCAAACACAACATAGGCATTTCCGCAACACACAATTGGTGAACATGTCGTCTTTTTGTAGGCCAACATTCTGCCCCATACAACATTGCAAGTCTAATCACCGTTCAGTAAGGGTGTGTTTGGTTCGCGTCAGCAGGTGGAACGTAATGGGTCCGTTCCGCACCAAGGGGTCATTCTTGTGTTTGGTTGGGTTGAGGAGTCGGAATCCACTCGTTCCCTAGAAAGGCATATTCCCCTTAGATCCGGAATGTGCTCATACCTCCAAATTGGTGGAACGATGAGGAATGCCTCACGTGTCTCACCTTCTCCCCGACTCTGCCCCTCTCCCTTGACCAAGCCAAGCTCCAGCCGCCACCCTCCCATCGTCTCCTGTCTCTCCCTCCAGCCACCGGCTCGGGCTGTCACTGCTCTCATTCCCGATGCCGCCCTCTCCCTATTGATGTTGTGGCGGCGGTGCACCACAGATCTGGTGGAAGTAGACAAGCCACAACAGCAACGGCCCGCTGGGCCCTGGTCTGCAACAAGGAACAGCCACAATAACGACGGCGCATGGGCTCGGCATGCCTTGTTGCCGTTCCCTACAACGGGCGTGTCGGGCCCTGGTCTGCAACAAGGAAGAACGGCAACAACGATTGTGTGTTGCCGTTGCCTAGGCTAGCGCGTCTGTCCCTACCCCGGACAGGGAGCAGCAGTTGCTTGCTGCCGTATGCAATCATGGAGATTGGGCACCGATTTGCATCGATTTGGTGACTGTTTCTGTACGAGAGATTGGTGAAATTTGGTGCGTACCTGTGGACATTGGGTACCGATTTGCTGGCTGCTGTTGTATTCAGCAATTTGCTTGGTGCTACTAAATTTTGAATTTTGATTCATCTGTTTGGTATCCGACATTGGAATTATACATCGTATTCACGTATGAGTGGTGATCTCACCATTCCTACCTAAAAGAGGTGAGATGAATAATTTCATTCCATTCTATCTCTAAAACCAAACATCAAAATGTAAGCATTCCATTCCTCTGAAATATTCCTACCAAATAGAAAAACAGAACCGACCCATTCTAGTGGAATGGAACCATGACATTCCATTCCACTTTGTTCCCGAACCAAACACACACTAAAACTTGCCTTTTAGCTTTTTTCAGAGAATGCCAGATGCTTGGCGCCACTTCATCCACCCTGTTTTGATTATATGGCTAACATCTTCATCAGTATCCCCATCTCTTTGTAGCATTGATATCATTCTTAGGCACCACTTGACCTCCCAAAGTCACTCCCTCATGTGTAGTAGTGCCAAAGTCACATCTTATGTGTTCAGTTTTAGTTCTGCTGAGTCTAAAACCTTTGGACTGTCCGCCGCCACAACTTCAGTTTCCTATTTCTAGGTAACAACTCTTGTCAATAGATTTAGTATCCAATATCTTGGATCAGTAAACTCTTGTCAGTAGATGTAGTACCAGGTGGGGAATTGCGTTTATTCAGTCTTAGTTATGGTGAGCAGAGCAGGGCCACCTCAAGTTTAGATCAACTAAACATTACACGTTTATCAAAGGATTATATTATCCAATATCATTATTGGCATGCTTACTTCTTGACAGTGGGGTGGTGGCTCTTTTTCTCTTTGTACAAGTCTGTTGCTCCATGATTTTGTGTGTAGCGTAGCCTTAGCTCACTAGTCTCCCCCCTCTCTCCGTTTCACCCATAAGCACTCAACCACCTCTGTTTACAAACCGTCATACATGCAATGCAATATCTTTTTTTTTCTTTCTAATTTTATTTATTTATTTTTATCAGGATGTCGTCGATGCACGTTCTGGTTGGACGGTGGACGCCAAACATGTTTTAAATAAAACAGAAACCCTCGGAGACATTTCAACTGCCATGGCCATGCTAGTGAATAAGACATGCAGAAGATGATATTCGAACTGCGATTAGATTGCCAAAAAGCAAGAACTAAGAGGTTGAACTTCTCCATTGGCAACTTGAGCACCCAACAGAACTAGAAACTCTTAGCCGCTGCATCTATTGATCCACCTTGGTTTTGTTCTTTTCTACTTGCTACAAGTTATGGTGTATTGTTTTCTTATATGCTTTACCAGAAGAGCAATGGTGTCTTATCTTTTTGTAAGAACCTATCATGCACTGTGGGGAGGATTGGTAGCCCGTACGTAGGACTGTAGAAAGCATGCAGAGTTTCTGCTCCGGGTGAGGCATTTCCACGAGCACCACTGCGTGCTGTGTTGTAAGGAAGCCGAGTTGGTTCGAGCAACACAGCCTTCCCAGTTGCATGTCGATGTCAATGGATGGCCCTGGCCTGAGTTACGAACGACCCATCACCTTTCTCTTTACCTACTGTTAGGACGCTTGTGCTCTATTGTTCAACCATGCTAATTTTGTAGTCCATGGAAAAAACCATTGTTTCTCCTTACTTATTGTACTTGGTTTCGATAAGGTGGAAGCTTTAGAGTTAGGCGACGCAAAAGCCGTCAATGAAAGGACTCGTAATAGAGGAGTTATGTCAATCGATACCTCCAGAGTATTATTTTCTGACTCCTACACAGAGCGTTGATCCACCAAATTTCCAGCTCCTCGTCTCCAAAGCACCAGCTCTAAGCCCAGCTACGCAGGCTTAGAGCATTTCCAATAGCAGCCCTAAAAACACAGCCGATGCTGTTTGGGTCTTTTTGGGCCGTGATGCAAAAACTGTTGCAAGCAATTTTTGAGGCAGAAAAGCACCTCGGACAGCAACCCTGCAATTTTTTTTGGGTCGAGATGCAAAAACTGCCACAAGAGTTGCAAATTTGCATCACCACTAACAGCTGCCACAAAACGCAAAAACACTTCGGGCTCCTTTGATTCAAAGAAATTCCATATGATTTTTGAAGGGTTAGAATCCTTTGGATTTTTTCCTACATTGGTCGATTGATTCAAGATTGAATCATGTATACTAGATTTCATAGGAAATCTAGTATCCACTCCAACTTCTTTTTTCACTTCCTTTGTTTTCTTTGCGGCATCAAATACTCTATGCTAATCCTATGGGATTCAAGTGGGCATGCCACTCCAATCTTTTTTTCTTTCTATTCTTGTGTTTGAGAATCCTACGAATCAAAGATGATCTTCAACAGGAACCCCAACCACCCGATAGGGAACTCACCCAGCAGCGCTCCTCGACCGTCGTCATCGCTCCCAATTTTGGCGCAGCTCCTCACCCACCGCCACTGCTCCAAATTTTGGTTGCACCAGTTTCGCCGCCGCCACTCCGTCGGACGCTCCGAGCCCCGCCACCCATCTCACGCCACCGCTGATGCGAATCCGGATCAACCGCCCCGAACCACAACACCAGCCATCGCCGTCACCACCGGATTCCGGCCAGCTCCGTCCTGCACCGGATCCGTCTTCCCAATCGCCAGAACTACAACCACAGTGTCTATTTCGGTCGCCGCTGAGCTCCTCTGCCATCGAGTCGACCGCCCCACAGTCAAATCCGAGTACACGAGATCCAGACTGATAATGCCACCCAACCCACATGTGGTTTAGGCTAATTTAGGATTGGTTGTGTTAATGGGCCAAATTTATGACCCAATATAAAAAGAATACTATCATAACAAGATTTGACATTTTTATTTTTAGAGCCGTAGATCTAATTTAAATATGATTTTTTGTGACATGATATAAGTATGTTTTGTGTGCATGCCAATTTTTCTGAATGCTTGTAGAATGTATTTTGTACAATCGGTGCACCGGTAGCACCATAAGGGTGTGTGCATCATATATTCTCCTATGCGCCCCATGTGCTCCCCTTGACAGTTGGTGGGTCAGTTCCTGGGCCTGGAGTGGACATAGTGGTCTTTGAAGCCTTGGTGAAGCCCGCCGGTCCTCAGTTGTGGCTGCCAATGGGCTTGTCCGGTGGGCCCTAATGTCAGCCTTTACTAGGTAATTTTCTGCACATGGGTGTTGGAAATATGACCTAGATGACATAATAAAGTTGCTATTATTCTATTTTTCATGTTCATAATTAAAGTATGTACTTCTATGATATAATTGCATTTGTTCTTGAATGTGGGACTCAAAGGAAAAACTAATAATATTTGTAGAAATATAAACACCAATGGATTCCTATGATATAATTGCATTTGTTCTTGAATGTGGGACTCAAAGGAAAAACTAATAATATTTGTAGAAATATAAACACCAACGGATCCCTAGTCAAGCCTGTGGACTAGGACATGTACTCCTTCCGTTCCTAAATATAAGTCTTTTTTGGAGATTTCAATATGAACTACATATGGAGCCAAATGAATGAATCTACACCCTAAAATATATATATATATACATCCATATGTAGTACATATTGCAATCTCTAAAAAGACTTGTATTTAGGAATAGAAGGAGTATTGTTGATGGTTATGTTTTCCTAACAATAGGCATAGTTAATGTAACAAGCATGCCGGCAATAACGAGAACATATTTGTTTATGTGGGTTATTTATGTATGTTGGTGGGCACTATTGTCCTCCTTGGGTCTTAAATATCTGCATGCGAGGTCTACAACGGCGTATCTGGTGCACCGGGACATTTGGTGCTACCGGTGAATCCAGTCAACATAATTGCATTTTAAGCGTTGAAAAATCATGAAATTTTGTGAGGATGAAAGTAAGGTACATATCTATCATGGTATAAAATTCCAGATCCAAATAAATAATGCCTATCGAAAAACTAAAATGACAATCACAGTGTGACTAGTATCTAATGTAAACAAGGCCTTGAATTGAGCTCATTTCTTTATCATTAATGAAATTTGTCATTTTTATTCTCGTACCATGTTTCAAATTTGGATATGAAATCTTATAGGATGACGGGTTTTTGTTGCCACTACAACATAATTTATTTTCAGATTTTTTTTCAACATTCATAGATTGAGTAATCTCAACCGATGCACCAGTAGCATCAAATGCCCTGGTGCACCAATATTTCCCCTGCATACGGGTGTATGCTTCTGGATACACCAGTGATATTTGTTGGGTGCAAAGATGTAATCAATTGTAGGATACCACATCTTCCTTGTGTGACATCTTTGACAATTCATGCCTTTATGTGTGAGTTACATTCTCTTGGAGATGGTATAACACACAGAGCACTGCTACGCATACGACACACAATGGATGAGCATGACACATGTACTAAACGGGTCGACGCGGGTCAGTGTGGCACTTATGCGTCATGGGCCTTTTTGGGCTAATTACTTTGGAAATAGAGAAAACATATGGAAATTTCATATGAAATAAAATAAAAAGCGAGATAAAGTGCCACATGGTATAAATATTGAGCTTTATTAGGAGCTGCCTCATTAAAAACTTCCATCCACGATAAGAAAAAAGAGTACAAAGCTTCCTCTAAATTACAAAAGTATAAGGATTCTTCTTTAAAGAAAGAAGTTCATTTTCACCCTCAAATGCAGTTCAGTGGACAAATACCCCCCCCCCCCTAAAGTCTATTTTGGTACAATTTACACCCTGAAATTTCCAAAACCAGATAAATGTGCCCCTAGAGCTGTTTTGGTGGTTTTGGATCTGACATCATCTTCCTCCTCTCTTCGTCTCTCTCCTCTGTGTCGTTCATCCAACTGCCATGGATGCCGATGCTCCTCGCTGAGGTGCTATAATTTCGCCTTGGATGCCCCAGCCCCTCCTTCCCCTTCCCTCCCCTTTCTTTCACCCTCTCACGCCGGGAATCGCATGCCCAGCATGCAGACATGTTGCGGTGACCGCCGCCGCCGTAGCGGCCCGTGCGACCACCGGCCACCTTAGCTACACCGCCATGTCAAGAAGCTCTGCCATGCCTCCCTCGTCTACTTTGCCAAAGAGACTGGAGTGAGTCCCCCCCACCACGAATTACAACATGGACGTCTCTTCCTCGTTTCTGGTCCGCTGCCGACGTGCCTGATTCCCTAGATTCGAGGAGCCCCGATGCCTCTACCGCCTCCCCTGACCCCCCTCCGATGTTCCCGGCGCTGCTGACACCTCCCTAGCAAACCCACCAAACCTGAGCTTCTTCCTTCGTGATGTTGTGCTCCGGTGGCCACCGCAACCATCCATTGCATCGCGGTCGTCCTCCCTGACCTAGAGTGAACTCCTCCCTTGTTTGCCTCATTTTCCCCAAAACCTTCTCTCCCCTAGCTCAATTCCCGGCTCGCCGCACTAGCCTGTCGCCGGCAACCTTCTGTCTAGCCTGCAACACTATCCAAAGCAAACAATGCCACATTATCTCCCAAAACCACCCAAATCTTAGCAAAACCACTCAAGGGGTAAATTTATCCGGTTTTATAGATTTCAGGGTAAAAAATATACCAAATTAGACTTTAGGGGGGATTTTTCCATACATGCGCATTTGGGGACGAAAAATGGATTATTTCGAAAATGCCAAACGGAGACCGTGCTCCATGGAGGTCTTTATTTGAAAACTTCAAAATTCAAACTTTTCAATTTCAAAAAATTCTGAAAATAAATACACACATGCCTAGATATATAATGTACATGTACAAATTTTCAGGTCGAAATACATTAAAATGTGAGCTACAAGACAAATCTAGGGCTTTTTAACATATGTACTGTTCATCTTTAACGTCTTTGATTTTGTTTTTTTGTGCAGCTCGCGGTTCAAAGTATTTTATCCTGAAATTTTTCACACCTACACTTTACATCCTTGCATATATGTATAATTTTTTTTACAATTTTTTGAAACTAAAATTTATGAATTTTTAATTTTTCAAAATAAAGGGCTGCATGGAGCTCGGTCTCCAAAATGCCCTACTCGGATTCTTGTTTCTTTAAAAAACTACTTACACGTGTGGAGTATGCTAGCACAATAGTTAGTTCGAGTTAGATCAACTAGAGCTAGGTGTCGCACGGAGGCCGAGAAATATGGTGATAGCATGACTGCGTGAGGTGGGCTTGTACGTAATATGATGTAGGTACAGGGCTTGCCGTGTTTTCTACTCCTCCGGTCTAAATGTGGAGAAGATTTGGTTGAGTTATTCCTCCTTTTGCCGACACGTGGGACATCTAGCATCCATCTTGTGTCATGCAAGAAAATGGAGTGCTAGTTGAAGCCACGTGATGTGCATCTTGGATTAATCTGTAAATAGAATCTTACTATTGAGTAACTCCAAAAGCTGCCACCGAAGATCTTTATTGGATTTGTTTTTCATCACCAGCACGTCACGGTAAAAGATGTGCAGGTTCAGTGGGTCGTCTTGTGTTTTCACTAACATGTGGGACCGCATGTGAGCAAACAGACGATGGGCTCCATGCGTCTGCTGGCTGGCTGGCAAGAGAGTGAGTGAGAGAGGGG
>NC_041393.1:603311768-603322026 GCF_002162155.2 Triticum dicoccoides | reverse complement strand
GGGGGAGGAGGGTTGAGCACGAACTCGAGGAAATTTCACGACAATGTGAGTAGTACTAGTGGTGTACCGTACTCCTGGAGAGATAATGTGTTCGCTCTACATAACCAGCACCTCTATATAATGGGGTGGCATGGGCCATAACTAGCATTCACGTCTAGCAGTACAGCACACACCACCCACACGAGTCCCATGTGACACCAATTTTCTTAGAGTCCATGCTACAGCCATCTCTTCTCTCTCCTATTTTCTCAGCCATCGCGCAGTGGGCGGGGTGGGGGTTTGCCGATAGTCGGGTTTTCTCAACTCCGGTCCCACTTGTAAGTGAAGATGCAACACAATACACATTCCCCTTGAGGGGCGTGCCGGACCAACCGTGTGGTCTTGTGACCAAGAAGCCAAGGGGAGTCCCAAAAAGGCATTTTGGCGCCATCCCCGATGGTGATAGTCGTAGATGCATAGAAGAACTTGCGATCCTCTTCAGTACAGGGGTTGCCAAGACCAACCCAAAGTTTTCGGGGCTCCTTTCGTTCCACAGCCATCACAACCGCAAGGCCCTTGCGAACTTTCGGTATTGAGCACCCCAAGGCCACCGTACTCCTTTGGTCTACAAACCGCATTCTAGGTGACCTTACATTTAGCTCCCGTGGCCTTTTCTGCACCCGACCAAAGAAAAGCCCTCTCGATCTTGTTGGGGTTATCCATAGTGCTAGGGGGCACG
Source organism: Triticum dicoccoides (assembly GCF_002162155.2). Lineage (NCBI taxonomy): Eukaryota > Viridiplantae > Streptophyta > Magnoliopsida > Poales > Poaceae > Triticum > Triticum dicoccoides. The sequence continues at coordinate 603,321,308 of NC_041393.1, read as the reverse complement.
ATGAGAGGTGTGATCGAGAACACCGCTTGGGAGGAAATAACCGACTTGACAAGGGTCGTTCGCCCAATAGGAGTGATGTTTTGACCTTCCTAAGTGAGAGTTTTCTGGCTGCCTTGTTGATACGTCTCCAACGTATCTATAATTTATGAAGTATTCGTGCTATTGTATTATCATTTTTGGATACTTTACAATCATTTTATAGCAACTTTATATCAGTTTTTGGGACTAACCTATTGACCGAGTGCCCAGTGCCACTTGCTATTTTTTGCTTGTTTTTACATCACAGGAAATCAATATCAAACGGAGTCCAAACATCGCGAAACTTTTCATGGAATTTTTATGGACCAGAAGACATCCAATGGGCCAGAGCAGCACCTGGGAGGGGTGCCCCGAGGGGGGCACAACCCACCAGGGTGCGCCTGGGCCCCCAAGCGCGCCCAGGTGGGTTGCGCCCACCTCGGTGGCCTCCCGCACCCCCTCTTCGCTCTATAAATCATAAAATATTCCAAAAACCATCGAGGTTACCCTAGATCGGAAGTTCCGCCGCCGCAAGCCTTTGTATCCATGAAAACCAATCTAGACCCCGTTCTGGCACCCTGCCAGAGGGGGGATCATCACTGGTGGCCAACTTCATCATCCCGACGGCCACCATGATGAGAAGGGAGTAGTTCACCCTCGGGGCTGAGGGTCTGTACCAGTAGCTATGTGTTTAATCTCTCTCTCTCTCTCGTGTTCTTGAGATGTCCTGATCTTGATGTATCACATGCTTTGTTAATATAGTCGGATTACATGGTGTTTTCCCCTCTCTATCTTGTGATGAATTGAGTTTTCCCTTTGAGATTTTTTTTTATCGGATTGAATACTTTTATGGATTTGAGAGCACTTGATATGTGTTTTGGCACTCAACTCACGGATTCCCGAGGTGATATTGGGGTAATCTTTGCATAGGGGTTGATGCACGTTCTCGTCTTTGTTTCGCCGGTAGAAATCTTGGGGCACTCTTCGAGGTTCTTTATGTTGGATTGAGTATTTTGAATATGAAATTATTTGGTGTTATTTTAGTACGAACTCTTGGATAGATCGATCGGAAAGAATAGCTTCGAGGTGGTTTCGTACCCTACAAACGATTTCTTCTTATGTTCTCCCCTAGATAAGAACTTTGGAGTGATTCTTCGTTGCACTTTGAGTGATGGTTATATGGCCCAATTATATTAGCATTGTTGAGAGATTGCACTAGTGAAAGTATGGACCCTAGGCCTCATTTTCAAGCATTGCGATACCGTTCGTGCTCCGTTTTATCAATTGCTACCTTGCTGTTTTTTATTGTTCCTATTAAAAAAATCAATATCTACTATTATTACTACACCTGTACCACCATCTCTTCGCCGAACTAGTGCACTTATACAATTTGACATTGTATTTGGTGTGTTGGGGACACAAGAGACTTTTTATTATTTGGTTGCAGGGTTATTTGAGAGAGACCATCTTCATCATACGCCTCCCACGGATTGATAAACCTTAGGTCATCCACTTAAGAGAAATTTGCTACTGTCCTACAAAACTCTGCGCTTGGAGTCCCAACACGAGTCTACAAGAACAAGTTGTGTAGTAGACATCACTTGTCAACAAGGTATTGGAAGTCCACTGCCTTCAACTGCCATACCGATAGCGGAAGGCCTAAGTATTTCACCGGGAAGGAGGCTTAGGTCATCGGCAATGAATTGGCACGACCGAGCTTTTTTGGAAGTTGGTGCATAGGCTCGCCACGTCCTCAAAGCCCTACAATATAGCAGCAATTAAGATTGCCAGTGTCCCTCTTGATTGGCGCCACGAAGACTGCCACATTGTCCGCATATAGTGACATTCTCGTGATGGCGCCCCGACCGCGAATCTTATGAAGGAGCCCTTTCCGCGTGGCCATGTCCAGAATCTTATGCAAGGGGTCAATCACCAGGACAAAAATGAGGGGGGAGGGGGTCCCCTTGTCTGAATTCACTCCCGTGCATGATCGAAGGGCCGGGCACGCCGTTTAACAGGATTCTTGACGAAGATGAGGATTTTGGTTCCCATGAATTGGGCCTAGAATTCAAGAGTTGGAATTTAATTCGTAGAACTATGAGCGTTCAGTCGACACAAGAATGGGTGTCATATATAAGTCTCAAGTCGGAAAACCAAACCAATTATTTACTATCAGCAAACAATCAAATGGAATCAAAGGGTCCCAGCTATATGATATGGACCCACCAAAATGCACGAAGGTGCGCCTCTATCCAAAAGTATCGGATTTCATGAAAATTGTATGGTGCAAATCTGAGGTTATGATTTTAAATGAAAGTTTTATGAAGAGCATCTGTACAAATATGTTAGGGCACCTGTGCAAATACGTTTGAGCCAAGTATGAAAAGGCCGGTTCGATGGCGTTTTTTCGTCTAGGCACTCAACAGACAACCCATCCGGGTGTTTGAAGCGGGTATAGGAATCTGGTTGTAGATGCTCTTATCGTGTGGCCAGAAGATAACCTTGATTTTTTTTCTAATTTTGAGTGGTCACTGAGGGACTGAATTCCTACCTGAATATATTTCACTCAATTTGTATAGAAGATTTACGTCCCCATACTCGACGAGGGGGCCATATACACAATTACATCTCCTGTGTGGGTTATTCATGCGTGTAGGCGATGACTCGGTACGTGGTCTATCCTGCAGAGAACGGTGGACAGAGAATTTTTTATGATGGCGCATACACGGCTGAAGCATACAACCAGAAATGTTTTCTCCCAACATGAATGGCGGTGTAATTTTCGGATAGGATTTGCCCCACCCTAGGCTGGACTGATTTACTTTTGCTATAAAATGATATTTATTTTTAGGCTTGTTCGACTTGTTGGCTGTGTGCATCACGTTATGTAAAGGCCGGGCATTATTTCAATGCGGTTGTATCACCTCAATATATCAAAAAAAAGATATATCAATTGAATAAAATTTTCTTTATCGAAAAAATATACACAGTTACATCACCGAGACAACACTGGAGCCCCATCAGAAGGTAGCACATAAACCAGACCGCCCCACATGCATGAACTTCACCACACCGCTAGCCAACCACTGTCAAGACAGAGATAAAACCAATGAAGGCAAATGCACAAGAATTGTCATCATCATAGACAAAAACCATCCAATCAGTTGAGTCAAAACCATGACATGTAGATGCTATTGGCGCAACCGAAGGGCAGCGTGCAACCAAGTCTACGCCACATGCATAACCAAAGATCCATATGTGTAACCAAAGATCCACGCATAACTGAGGCTACACCACAATAGAGGTGTTTTTTTTTCCTTTTTTGTGGGTGACCACAATAAAGGTGCTGCCGGTGGAAACATAGGGCATCACAAAGCCGAGTCCACACCGCATAGTCACCTTTGTGTGAAGAGCCATGAGAGCAGCCAAAGGGCACATCACAGTTGATGTTGCACCGTCCACCTGCACTACCGAAGGGCAACACCAACCTAGGGTACCGAGGGACCACACCAGGCCCGACCATAAAATCCAACTTAATAGCACTTGCGGTGGCAACTTCTTAGAGGGGAGAAAGAGCCACCCCCAAGCCAACCGTACGGGATGATGTTGGATCTACGATCGCCATATGTGAAGCCATGAGACTCACCAATCCAACATAACTGGAAAGGAGGATGCGACATCCACGATTGCGATCTAGTAGAAGCTATGAAACTCGCAAACCCCATGGAAACACCGCGTCGCAGCTAACAACAAGACCCGGGGCGGCCCAACCACCAACGGTTGCCCCACGTAGGAGGTGAGCCACCACCATGTGCTTGGTCTTGACGTTTTTTTAGTGAAGTTTGGTCTTGACACTTGTCATGTATAGTATTTGAGGATGCATATGTGTTTTCTTTTCAAACAGATCATTCCATACTAGGCTAGTGTTTTCTCAAAGATAAGGGAATATGATAAGAAATGCAGCCAGTAGTTTGGTTAGGTAAGAATAAAGATTGAATTACTTTATCCAATAGATAATCTTTAGTTGAATATTTTCCTTCATAGACAAAACAAGGGTCGTTTTCCGTGAAAAAGAAAAAAAAACAAAACAGAACAAAAGGGTCGTTGCTAGACTAGTCTAAGCGACTCATCAAGATAATAAAAGAAGGACCGCAATATTTGGGGAACATCCGATTTTTAAGCAATCTCAGTGAACCCCCTTAGGGCCGTCGAATCCCGAATGAATGCATGACAATTACTCTGCGTAGAATGGCAATTTGTCTTACAATTTTTCATATAGCATGGTAATTTTCACTTCGGAACATGGCAAATCCCTTACAATGATATGTCAATTTTATCTGTTTTCACATGGCAATTCTCGAGTGTTGGCTGAAAAAACTTAAAAATCCGGCTTCAGTTTTTTTAGCGTTTCCGTAAAAGAAAGGGTTACTGGAGGGGTTTGCTGGACTACACAAAGGCTAAGTTATGGATTGTCATTCGGGACTTGAAACCAAGTAGTATCCTCTTGGATTATAGTAACAGAAGACTGAGCCCAGACGTAGCAGAAGAGCATACAAGCATGGTTGTGAGCACTTGGTATGAGCTGCCTGATGACGTCCCCTACATCCGTCTAGATGACGTCCCCTACATGCGCTTCTTGTGGCATGGAGTAGCATTCGAGTTTGCGCTTAATCAACTGCATTCCTGGGGTGACCTCGACGGCCACGATGAAGACGGTGCGGCGTGGTAGATTGAGCACTTCGTCCATGTTAATAGGCTTTTGAGGGGAGTACCTGGTGATGATGACCGTCGAGATGCAAAATCTGTCGGCCCCGTAGTAGGCAAGGGTGGCGGTGTGTGCTTCTGTGAAGTATTTGGCACGCCAGACCAGCCGGGCATTGAAGACGGTGGGTCTCGGCGGCGTGGAGCGGTGGAGTCTCAGAGTTTGATGCAGTTTGATCGACGCGCACAGGCTGCACTACTAAAAAAAGGGCTATAGATGGGATCGACACTAATGGCGCACCAGACAGGCGGTGCGCCATTAGTATATACTAATGGCGCACCACATTCTGCTACGCCATTAGTGTTGAAACTACTAATGGCGCACCAGGCCCAAGGTGCGCCATTAGTATCAAATTTTTTTTTGAACTAGTGCGCCTGTCCAAACATACTAATGGCGCATCCAGACGAAGTGCGCCATTACTAGTTGTAACTAGTAATGGCGCACCTGTCGGAAAGTGCGCCACTAATGTTGTTTTTTTAATTATATTTTTTATTTCTTTTTTTACAAAACTACTAATGGCGCACCTTCAGAAGGTGCGCCATTAGTAACCTGGATTACTAATGGCGTATTTGTGGTTGGTGCGCCATTAGTAAGTGGGCAGCAACAAGATATTTTAGACAGCCTCTCCTACCCACACTCACTTTCCCCCCACTTCATTCTCTCCACCGCCTCCTCCTTGTCTCGGGTGCCTCCTCTTTTTCACCTCATTTCCACCATAGATTCATTCAAATTAAGTGGTTTAATTACCTTGTTTTGATAGGTAAGTAAGGGGGAAGCTATATTTATGTTGTTCTCCCTACAACAATGTGCACATGCACTTTTTATGGCCTAGCTAGATCTATGTATGTTCGTGGTGTTGCATATGTTTGTGGTGTTGCATATGTGTTTGTGTTTGGAGGTGTACCGGTATTTGAAATGCGATAGTTGCCAATATTTTGCCGGAATGTTGATTCATTTCCGTTTCGGCGAGAATTTTGGCATTAAGCATTCTTTTTGGTCTTATTTTTAGGGAAAGTCATGCCAAAATTTTTCTTAGTTCTAAAATATCGTTTTGCTCTACCCCGCAGGCGACCATGGTCCGCACGATGACCGAAGGCATCGTGAATAGGTTTTTGAGGTCCGCGAAGGCCGAGATGCTTCAAAAGAACGAGACGGAGATAAGATGTCCGTGTCGAAGATGCAAGCTGAAGAGCCTTATTGCGGACCCGGATTCCGGGCAGGTGCGGGACCACCTGCTCTTGCGTGGTTTCATGGATGGCTATCGGTGGCAAGGTGATGAAGATGACTACGAAGTCGTCCATGTGGGCCGGGCAAGAAATGAGGAAGGGCAGCAAGAAAACCACCGCGGCTCGGGCGGGCGAGAAGACGAAGAATCCCCAGGAGATGATCACGACGGTGATGCTGTACACAGTCATCATGTAGAAGATGCAGGACATGATGATGAGGAAGATGCCGGAGCAGACGACGGGCATGATCATGAAGATGATGACGCCGGCGGAGCAGACGATGCTGGACCATCGATGGGCTGGGTGCAGGACCCTCATATTCAAGAGCTGCTTCTCAAGCAGACGGATAACGCAAGAGCTGCCGCCCGAGAGAAAGCCAAGATGGATCAACTTGAGTTAGACGCAGTTACTCCATTGTATGAAGGATGCAGGCCCGAGGATACCCGCCTGAAAGTAACGCTCATGGCTCTGGAGATGAAGGTAAAACATAAAATGACCGACACATGCTTCGACGAGAACATGTCATTCTGGCACGAACGTCTTCCCAAGGGGAACAAGTGCCCAACTAGTTTGGAGGAGGCGAAGAAAATCGTGTGTCCTCTCGATTTACCGCACGTGAAATACCATGTGTGCATGAACAATTGCATCATTTATCGGAACGAGCACGCGGAGTCTACCATATGTCCGGTGTGCGGCGTCACTCGATACAAGAAGAGGAAGAAAGCTCCTCGAAAAGTGGTGTGGTACTTTCCGATCACTCCTCGTCTGCAGCGGTATTTCGCGGACCCTAAGGTAGCAAAGCTCCTGCGTTGGCACGCGGATAGGGAGGAGAAGAAGCGAGAAGATGACGCAAATGATTCGGAGATAGATAAAAAAGACAAGATGCTGAGTCACCCTAAGGATGCGAGCCAGTGGCAAGCGTTGAACTTCGAATACCCAGAATTTGGGAACGATCCAAGGAACATTGTGCTGGGCGCGAGCACCGATGGAGTCAATCCGTTTGGCAGCCAGAGAAGCACACATAGCACCTGGCCTGTGTTTGTGTGGATGTACAACCTTCCCCCCTGGTTGTGCATGAAGAGGAAGTACATTCACATGAGTATGCTAATTGAAGGGCCGAAACAACCAGGGAACGACATCAATCTGTATCTGGGGCTGCTGAAAGAGGAGCTTGACACGCTGTGGAAAACGCCAGCCAATACGTGGGACGCCGCAGAGAAAGAATATTTCCCTATGAGAGCCGCACTGCTCACGACGGTGCACGACTATCTCGGTTACGGATATCTCGCGGGGCAGGTAGTCCACGGATTTTCTGGATGCGTAAGGTGCATGGATGACACAACGTATTGCCAGCTAGATAGAGATCCCGGGTCTTCGAAAACCGTGTTCATGGGACATCGAAGGTGGCTTCGCGAGGATGACCCGTGGAGGAAACGCAAGGATCTGTTCGATGGTGAAACCGAACCCCGAAAACGCCCGTGTACGAGGAGCGGCGAGGAAATAGACAAGCTGTTGAAAAATGGGAAAGACTGTCCACTGCCGGGAAAGAAGCAAAAGGCGCCAGAGCCGGGAAAGAAGCGAAAGGCGCCAAAGCCGCTGCTGAAGGTATGGAAAACGAGGTCTGTTTTCTGGGACTTGCCGTACTGAAAGATCCATCGTGTGCCTCACAGCCTTGATGTCATGCATATCACGAAGAACGTGTGCGAGAGTCTGCTTGGTACCCTGCTCAACATGCCAGAGAGGACCAAAGATGGGCCGAAAGCAAGGGCAGACTTGAAATCAATGGGCATCAGGCAGGAGCTTCACGCTAATGATGATGATGATGATGATGAGGCGAAGCAGGACACAGAAAGTCATCGCAAAGGCAAAAAGGCCAAGAAGACCGGAAATGACTACCCTCCCACATGCTTCACTTTAAGTCAGGAGGAGATCGAGCAGTTTTTCACCTGCCTCCTAGGAGTAAAACTTCCTTACGGTTACGCGGGGAAGATAAGCAGATACCTAGACCCAGCGAAGCAGAAGTTTAGCGGGATGAAGTCTCACGACTGTCACGTGCTGATGACGCAGATACTTCCAGTTGCAATCCGTGGGATCATGGACGCGCACGTCCGTGAAATGCTATTTGGCCTATGCAACTTTTTCGACGTCATCTCTCGGAAGTCGATTGGCGTGAGGCAACTCAGAAGGCTACAGGAAGAGATCGTGGTGATACTATGCGAGCTTGAGATGTACTTCCCGCCAGCATTCTTCGACGTTATGGTGCATCTGCTGGTCCATATCGTGGAGGATATCATCCAACTCGGGCCGACGTTCCTGCACAGCATGATGCCATTCGAAAGGATGAATGGTGTCATCAAAGGATACGTTCGGAACATGTCACGTCCAGAGGGAAGTATAGTCAGGGGCTTTCTGACCGAAGAGTGCATCTCCTACTGCACGAATTATCTAGGCATCGAAAACCCCGTTGGTCTGCCCGTCAACAGGCACCTCGGCAGGCTCGCTGGATGGGGTCACCGTGAGGGTCGCCGCGAAATGCATGTCGACTTCGAGGGTCGACTCGCCGACTTTGAAAGAGCAAACCTAGTCGCGCTACAACACATAGACGTGGTCGATCCTTGGGTGGTAGAGCACAAAACATTTATTGAGAAGACGTACAATGACCGAGGCCAACAGAGGACGGATGGAGATATACTCAAAGAGCACAACTCATGTTTCACGCGTTGGTTCAAGCAGAAGCTTCTATCGTACCATTTACATGAGGATTCTTCCGCGGAAGAACAACTCATATTCGCCTTGTCACAGGGCGCCGAGCACAACCTGATGACCTATGAGGCGTACGATATCAACGGCTACACATTCTACACCGAGGACAAGGACATGAAGAGCGATGGTTATCAGAACTCCGGGGTAACGATGGAATCCTACACCGGTAAGGACAAGGACAGATACTACGAAAGGATCGAGGAGATCTGGGAGCTGAGCTACGCTGGAGAGAAGGTGCCGATGTTCCGTGTCAGATGGGCCAAGAGCGTCCTAAAAGAAGACCGATATTTCACCACCATGGTTATACCCGAAGCCAAATCCAAGACCGCGGGCGCAAACGTCACCGCGAAAAATGAGCCATGGGCACTGGCTTCCCAAGTGGACCAATGCTTCTTCATTACCGACCCGCCAAAGCCCAGTCGTGTTGTCGTGAGGAGAGGCAAAAGGAAGATCATCGGAATGGATGGAGTATCCAATGAGCAAGACTTCGACAAGTACGGCGACCCGAGGATCGAACATGACGACGATGATGAAGTAGCAGCATACACCACAAGAAGAAGCAGGACCACCCTACCTAAAGGACGTCCGTTCCACAGAAGAACTCCATTTGCGAAAAAGAAGGGCAAGAAGAATGTGAACAGATAGCTAGCTAAGATCGATTGTATTTAAATCGTAGCCTTCATTTCTCGATTGTATTTCATGGGCACTTTTTGAACTATCATGAATATTTTTAAATTTCATGGACACTCGATCTCGATCCCCCTCCATCTC
>NC_041393.1:603300762-603310820 GCF_002162155.2 Triticum dicoccoides | reverse complement strand
TGTGATGTATTCTGCACTAGTGTATGGAAGATTTGTCTGGTTAGTGATTCTCTTATTTCACCTTTTTGTGCTTCCGATCTCTTCTCCGATATAGCAATGGTTACAGCAAGGCCTAGGACAAACACTGATGATTACAGCAAAGTGACATTTCTGAATTTGTAACTCTATGTACATTGAAATTGTAAGTTAATCATAACAATTTGATTTCTGAAGTTACCAAAACAGCCAGTTGGTTCTCACTTAGAGATCACTTGGTACAGAGTTTTGAAAGAAAAAATACTTGGTACAGCGAGAAACTAGGTACTAGATAATTGAGGTGTTCTGTCCCAACCTTCATCATAATGTCTTGTTTAATCACACTCAGACTTTGCTTTTTTGGTTCATGGAATGCAAATGATTAGCATAAAAGTGCCACCTCAAGAAAAATGCAGAGGTCTTATTATGGATTACAGGAGACAACCATGGATTAATTTATCAACATAAGGTTGACCAAGAAACTGTGTACATCACATGTGCTGTACCAAGACTCTCCATCACATAAACTTGGTTAGTCGTTGTCAGTTATGTGCAGGTGAGGCCATCACGTAACAGAGATTAATTAAGGGACTCCATGCATGAGCACTCTCTGACTCTGCAATATACAATCAATTAGCCTGCACCTATAGCTAGCACAGCTGCGCAAGGGCATTAGTGTGGCAAACTGTTCCAGCATCATCCCCCGCAGAGACATTAATTTGAGAGCCTAAAATCAGAGAGCCCAAACCTCCATTAATTTGAACCAAGGTGACATATCAAGCAAAGTTATTTATGAAAAATGATGATGATATACAAAAAAATTGGAAGTTCTCATATTGTTCTGCAAGTAGATTACTCTGTGTTTTGAACGATGTTAGGTAGAAAGTGTACTTACAGTGTCCAACCAAACCTCGTGAAACTATTACAAGTTCATCTTCTAATTTTATTATCTAGTTCATCCTCTCCGAAACTGATGTTTTCAGTCTCATATATACAATGTAGTAACCCGTGAACTTGCCGAATGTCGGTGTTCCTTATAATCTCCATTTGCAAAACGTCATATATTTGAGGTTCCTATAATCTGTTCGGAAAACATGATAACATAATACTAGCTCTAGCCAGTAGCTGCCAATTTGTTTCTTATGTTGTGCGATTGACTTGCTTCCACATTTGTGTTCTTGCTAGGGACTGTTTAAAATGCTGGGATCAGTTTTGGAGACTGACCGACAATTTAGTACTGCTGGTGCATTTCCCTTTAGTCTTAGGTCATAAACTACTCTTTGTGAACATAAATAGATGATCTCAAATCACCATAGTACTATGGAAATGGTTTAATGCTACTTCTGGCGTTCTTACTTCAGCATCTGTATGCCCATGCAATGATTTGCTTTGTTGTGATGGAGGCTTTTTTTGCGTTGTCCACCCAAGAGGCCCTTGAGTTTGCTGGAATGTCGATTAATTTCCGTTCCAGCAAATTCGGGTACTCCATATGTCCTATTTTCAGCAAAGGTCATGCTGAAATTTTTCGTGAATTTTAGCATGACTTTGCTAAAAATAGGACATATGGGGTACTTGTGACTAATGATGAAAGCTTAGGCTTTTAGGGTGCCTCGGCGTCGAAAAACCCTCAATGATAAAAGCTTAGCTTTTAGGATGCCTCGGTGTCGACAAACCCTAAATGATGAGACCATGATCTTGTTCCTTGACAATAACCAACTTTTTGACCAAACTTTGTTCCTATTTAGAGAGAAACATGGCCAACAACGATCAGGCCGGTGGTTCGGGCGGCAAGGCATTCTGGGAGCTGTCCCAGGAGATGGAGGAACAACCTCACTTGTATGAGGACGCCGCCTTCCCCACCGATCCTGAGACCACTGATGGTACCGCCGAGAATGACCCCACTGATGCCACCACTGATGGTGCCGCCGAGGATGCCACCACTGATGATGGCGGCGCGCGCACAGATGGCAGCCAACAGAAGAGGCAACGGGAGGACCGGCACCCGACCGTGCTCCGCACCCTCAAGGAGGAAGTTACTGAAGTGGACTCCGACGGGAATCCAACGGCGCCCAAACGAATAGTCAAGGGGTACTCGCTTCAGCTCGGGTGCATTCTCCGGAGCACCGTCTCGATCAACACCGAGAACCTGAGGCATCCTGACCGAGGGAATTTGCGCAACCTCCTCTTCACGGAGCTGCACGAACGATACAAGTTCCCCTCTGCTTTTGAAAACACAAGCCTCAAAGGGAATAAAGTGAACAATGCTGCCCTCACGAAGATGAGCAAGGCCCTGTCTACTTGGAAAAGCAATGTGAAGAGAATGATCGAGAAAGGTGAGAGTTATGAGAAGATCAAGGAGAAAAATCCTTCGATCACCGAAGATGACTACAACGACTTCAAGATCAATTGCTCGAGCACCGCAAACTCCCAATCAAGTCAGTGGGGGAAAGAAATGCGGGAGCTGAACTTAAGGGAACACAAACTCGGTCCCGGCGGTTACAGAGTGGCGGAGCCTATATGGGACAAGGAGGACGCGGAGCTGTTGGAAATATGCCCTAGAGGCAATAATAAAAGTATTATTATTATATTTCCTTGTTCATGATAATTGTCTTTTATTCATGCTATAATTGTATTATCCGGAAATCGTAATACACGTGTGAATACATAGACCACAATATGTCCCTAGTGAGCCTCTAGTTGACTAGCTCGTTGTGATCAACAGATAGTCATGGTGTCCTGGCTATGGACATTGGATGTCGTTGATAACGGGATCACATCATTAGGAGAATGATGTGATGGACAAGACCCAATCCTAAGACTAGCACAAAAGATCGTGTAGTTCATTTGCTAGAGCTTTGCCAATGTCAAGTATCTCTTCCTTCGACCATGAGAGCGTGTAACTCCTGGATACCGTAGGAGTGCTTTGGGTGTATCAAACGTCACAACGTAACTGGGTGACTATAAAGGTGCACTACAGGTATCTCCGAAAGTATCTATTGTTTTATGCGGATCGAGACTGGGATTTGTCACTCCGTGTAAACGGAGAGGTATCTCTGGGCCCACTCGGTAGGACATCATCATATGCGCAATGTGACCAAGGAGTTGATCACGGGATGATGTGTTACGGAACGAGTAAAGTGACTTGCCGGTAACGAGATTGAACAAGGTATTGGATACCGACGATCGAATCTCGGGCAAGTAACATACCGATAGACAAAGGGAATTGAATACGGGATTGATTAAGTCCTTGACATCGTGGTTCATCCGATGAGATCATCGTGGAACATGTGGGAGCCATCATGGGTATCCAGATCCCGCTGTTGGTTATTGACCGGAGAACGTCTCGGTCATGTCTACATGTCTCCCGAAATCGTAGGGTCTACACACTTAAGGTTTGATGACGCTAGGGTTATAAAGGAAGTTTGTATGTGGTTACCGAATGTTGTTCGGAGTCCCGGATGAGATCCCGGACGTCACGAGGAGTTCCGGAATGGTCCGGAGGTAAAGATTTATATATGGGAAGTCCTATTTTGGCCACCGGAAAATGTTCGGGATTTTTCGGTATTGTACCGGGAAGGTTCTAGAAGGTTCCGGAGTGGGGCCCACCTGCATGGGGGGACCCACATGGACGTGGGTAGTGGGGGCAAGGCCCCACACCCCTGGTCAAGGCGCACCAAGATCCCCCCTTAGAAGGAATAAGATCATATCCCGAAGGGATAAGATCAAGATCCCTAAAAAGGGGGGATAACAATCGGTGGGGAAGGAAATAATGAGATTTCTTTCCTCCCACCTTGGCCAACGCCCCAATGGACTTGGAGGGCAAGAAACCAGCCCCTCCACCCCTATATATAGTGGGGAGGCGCATGGGATCTATACACGAAGTTCTGGCACAGCCCTACCTCTCTTCCTACTCCTCCTCTCCCATGGTGCTTGGCGAAGCCCTGCTGGATTGCCACGCTCCTCCACCACCACCACGCCGTTGTGCTGCTGTTGGATGGAGTCTTCCTCAACCTCTCCCTCTCTCCTTGCTGGATCAAGGCGTGGGAGACGTCACCGGGCTGTACGTGTGTTGAACGCGGAGGTGCCGTGCGTTCGGCACTTGATCATCGGTGATTTGAATCACGACGAGTACGACTTCATCAACCCCGTTCACTTGAACGCTTCCGCTTAGCGATCTACAAGGGTATGTAGATGCACTCTCTTTCTACTCGTTGCTGGTCTCTCCATAGATAGATCTTGGTGACACGTAGGAAAATTTTGAATTTCTGCTACGTTCCCCAACAGTGGCATCATGAGCTAGGTCTATTGCGTAGATTCTTTGCACGAGTAGAACACAAAGTAGTTGTGGGTGTTGATGTTGTTCAATATGCTTACCGTTACTAGTCCAATCTTGTTTCGATGGTATTGTGGGATGAAGCGGCCCGGACCGACCTTACACGTACTCTTACGTGAGACAGGTTCCACCGATTGACATGCACTTGGTGCATAAGGTGGCTAGCGGGTGCCAGTCTCGCCCACTTTAGTCGGAACGGATTCGATGAAAAGGGTCCTTATGAAGGGTAAATAGCAATTGGCATATCACGTTGTGGTTTTGTCGTTTTGCATAGGTAAGAAACGTTCTTACTAGAAACCCATAGCAGCCACGTAAAACATGCAACAACAATTAGAGGACGTCTAACTTGTTTTTGCAGGGTATGCTTTGTGATGTGATATGGCCAACAAGAATGTGGTGAATAATATGTGATGTATGAGATTGATCATGTTCTTGTAATAGGATTCACGACTTGCATGTCGATGAGTATGACAACCGGCAGGAGCCATAGGAGTTGTCTTTATTTATTGTATGACCTGCGTGTCATTGAAGAACGCCATGTAAACTACTTTACTTTATTGCTAAACGCGTTAGTCATAGAAGTAGAAGTAGTCGTTGGCGTGACAACTTCATGAAGACACGATGATGGAGATCATGATGATGGAGATCATGGTGTCATGCCGGTGACAAGATGATCATGGAGCCCCGAAGATGAAGATCAAAGGAGCTATATGATATTGGCCATATCATGTCACTACACTATTTGATTGCATGTGATGTTTATCATGTTTATGCATCTTGTTTGCTTAGGACGACGGTAGTAAATAAGATGATCCCTTACAAAATTTCAAGAAGTGTTCTCCCCTAACTGTGCACCGTTGCTACAGTTCGTCGCTTCTAAGCACCACGTGATGATCGGGTGTGATGGATTCTTACGTTCACATACAACGGGTGTAAGACAGTTTTACACAGCGAAAACACTTAGGGTTAACTTGACGAGCCTAGCATGTGCAGACATGGCCTCGGAACACGGAGACCGAAAGGTCGAGCATGAGTCGTATGGTAGATACGATCAACATGAAGATGTTCACCGATGATGACTAGTCCGTCTCACGTGATGATCGGACACGGCCTAGTTGACTCGGATCATGTGATCACTTAGATGACCAGAGGGATGTCTATCTAAGTGGGAGTTCATAAGATGAACTTAATTATCCTGAACATAGTCAAAAGACCTTTTGCAAATTATGTCGTAAGCTCGCGCTTTAGTTCCACTGTTTAGATATGTTCCTAGAGAAAATATAGTTGAAAGTTGATAGTAGCGATTATGCGATCAGTAGAAAGCTTATGTCCTTAATGAACACTCAGTGTGCTGAACCCCAACGTCGTTTGTCGATGTTGCGAACATCGGACATACACGTTTTGATAACTACGTGATAGTTCAATTAAATGGTTTAAGTAGAGGCACCAAAGACGTTTTCGAAACGTCGCGGAACATATGAGATGTTTCGAGGGCTGAAATTGGGATTTCAGGCTCGTGCCCACGTCAACAGGTATAAGACCTCCGACGATTTTCTTAGCCTGCAAACTAAGGGAGAAAAGCTCAATCGTTGAGCTTGTGCTCAGATTGTCTGAGCACAACAATCACTTGAATCGAGTGGGAGTTGATCCTCCAGATGAGATAGTGATGTTTCCCCAAAGTCATTGCCACCAAGCTGCTAGAGCTTCGTGATTAACTATAACATATCAGGGATAGATATGATGATCCTTGAAATATTCATGATGTTTGACACCGCGAAAGTAGAAATCAAGAAGGAGCATCAATTGTTGATGGTTGGTGAAACCACTAGTTTCAAGAAGGGCAAGGGAACAAAGGGATACTTCATGAAACGGCAATTCAGCTGCTGCTCTAGTGAAGAAACCCAAGGTTGAACCCAAACCCGAGACTAAGTGCTTCTGTAATAAGGGGAACAACCACTGGAGCAGCATTACCCTAGATACTTGGTAGATGAGAAGGCTGGCAAGGTCGATAGAAGTATATTGGATATACATTATGTGAATGTGTACTTTACTAGTACTCCTAGTAGCACCAGGGTATTGGATACCGGTTCGGTTGCTAAGTGTTAGTAACTCGAAATAAAAGCTACGGAATAAACGGAGACTAGCTAAAGGTGAGCTGACGATATATGTTGGAAGTGTTTCCAAGGTTGATATGATCAAGCATCGCACGCTCCCTCTACCACCGAGATTGGTGTTTGCGTTGAGCATAGACATGATTGGATTATGTCTATCGCAATACGGTTATTCATTTAAGGAGAATAATGGTTACTCTATTTTTGAATAATACCTTCAATGGTCTTGCACCTAAAGGAATGGTTTATTGAATCTCGGTCGTAGTGATACACATTTTCATGCCAAAAGATATAAGATAGTAATGATAGTACCACTTACTTGTGGCACTGCCATGTAAGTCATAATGGTATAAAATGCATGAAGAAGCTCCATGTTGATGGATCTTTGGACTCACTCGTTTTTGAAAAGTTTGAGACATGCGAACCATGTCTATTGGTGTATATGCATGAAGAAACTCCATGCAATGGATCGTTCGGACTCACTTGATTTTGAATCACTTGAGATATGCAAATCATACCACATGGGCAAGATGACTGAAAAGCCTCATTTTCAGTAAGATGGAACAAGATAGCAACTTGTTGGAAGTAACACATTTTGATGTGTGCAGTCCAATGAGTGCTGAGGCATGCAGTGAATATCGTTATGTTCTTACTTCACAGATGATTCGAGTAGATGTTGAGAATATTTACTTGATGAAACACAAGTCTGAATTATTGAATGGTTCAAGTAATTTCAGAGTGAAGTAGAAGATCATTGTGACAAGAGGATAAAATGTCTATGATACGATCATAGAGATGAATATCTGAGTTACGAGTTTTGGCACACAATTAAGACATTGTGGAAAATGTTTCACAATTAATACCGCCTGGAACACCATAGTGTGATGGTGTGTCCGAACATCATAGTTGCACCCTATTGGATATGGTGCGTACCATGATGTCTCTTATCGAATTACCACTGTCGTTCATGGGTTAGGCATTAAAGACAACCACATTCACTTTAAATAGGGCACCACGTAATTCCGTTGAGACGACACCGTTTGGAGAAACCTAAGTTGTCGTTTCTTAAAGGTTTGGGGCTGCGACGCTTATGTGAAAAAGTTTCAGGATTAAGCTCGAACCCAAAGCGGATAAAATGCATCTTCATAGGACACCCAAAACAGTTGGGTATACCTCCTAATTCAGATCCGAAAGCAATATGGATTGTTTCTTGAATCGGGTCCTTTCTCGAGGAAAGGTTTCTCTCGAAAGAGTTGAGTGGGAGGATGGTGGAGACTTGATGAGGTTATTGAACCATCTCTTCAACTAGTGTGTGGCAGGGCACAGGAAGTTGTTCCTGTGGCACCTACACCAATTGAAGTGGAAGCTTATGATATTGATCATGAAACTTCGGATCAAGTCACTACCAAACCTCGTAGGACGACAAGGACACGTACTACTTCGGAGTGGTAAGGTGATCCTGTCTTGAAGGTCATGTTGCTAGACAACAATGAACCTACGAGCTATGGAGAAGCGATGGTGGGCCCGGATTCCGATAAATGGCTTGAGGCCATAAAATCCGAGAGAGGATCCATGTATGAAAACAAAGTGTAGACTTTGGCAGAACGGCTCGATGGTCGTAAGGCTAATGAGTACAGATGGATTTCAAAAGGAAGACGGACAATGATGGTAAATGTCACCATTAAGAAAGCTCGACTTGTCGTTAAGATGTTTTCCGACAAGTTCAAGGAGTTGACTACGATGAGATTTTCTCACTCGTAGCGATGCTAAGAGTCTGTTGGAATTATATTAGCGATTACTGCATTATTTATGAAATCTTGCAGATAGGATGTCAAAACATTGTTTCCTCGACGATTTTAATGAGGAAAGGTTGTATGCGATACAACCGGAAGGTTTTGTCAATCCCGAAAGATGCTAATAAGTATGCAAAGCTCCAGCAATCCTTCTAAGGACTGGAGTGAGCATCTCGGAGTTGGAATGTATGCTTTGATGATGATCAAAAATTTTGGGTTTGTACAAAGTTTATGAGAAACTTGTATTTCCAAAGAAGTGAGTGGGAGCACTATAGAATTTCTGATGAGTATATGTTGTTGACATATTGTTGATCAGAAATGACGTAGAATTTCTGGAAAGCATATAGGGTTATTTTGAAAGTGTTTTTCAATGGAAAGCCTGGATTAAGCTGCTTGAACATTGAGCATCAAGATCTATAAGGATAGATCAAAATGCTTAATAATACTTTCAAATGAGCACATATCTTGACATGATCTTGAAGGTGTTCAAGATGTACCAGTCAAAGAAGGAGTTCTTGCCTGAGTTGTAAGGTACGAAGTTAAGACTTAAAGCTCGACCACGGCAGAATAGAGAGAAAGGACGAAGGTCGTCCCCTATGCTTAAGACGTAGGCTCTTCAGTATGCTATGCTGTGTACCGCACCTGAAGTGTGCCTTGCCATGAGTCAGTCAAGGGGTACAAGAGTGATCCAAGAATGGCTCACAGGACAGCGGTCAAAGTTATCCTTAGTAACTAGTGGACTAAGGAATTTTCTCGATTATGGAGGTGGTAAAAGAGTTCGTCGTAAAGGTTACGACGATGCAAGCTTGACACCTATCCGGATAGCTCTGAGTAGAGAGACCGGATACATATAATGGAGCAATAATTTAGAATAGCTCCAAGTAGAACAGTTGTTTGGAATAGCTGCAAATAGAGCGTGGTAGCTGCATCTAGGAGATGACATAGAGATTTGTAAAGCACACACGGATCTGAAAGGTTCAGACCCGTTGACTAAAACCTCTCTCACAAGCAACATGATCAAACATAAAACTCATTGAGTGTTAATCACATAGTGATGTGAACTAGACTACTGACTCTAGTAAACTCTTGGGTATTAGTCACATGGCGATGTGCCCTGTGAGTGTTAATCACATGGCGATGTGAACTAGATTATTGACTCTAGTGCAAGTGGGAGACTGTTGGAAATATGCCCTAGAGGCAATAATAAAAGTATTATTATTATATTTCCTTGTTCATGATAATTGTCTTTTATTCATGCTATAACTGTATTATCCGGAAATCGTAATACACGTGTGAATACATAGACCACAATATGTCCCTAGTGAGCCTCTAGTTGACTAGCTCGTTGTGATCAACAGATAGTCATGGTGTCCTGGCTATGGACATTGGATGTCGTTGATAACGGGATCACATCATTAGGAGAATGATGTGATGGACAAGACCCAATCCTAAGACTAGCACAAAAGATCATGTAGTTCATTTGCTAGAGCTTTGCCAATGTCAAGTATCTCTTCCTTCGACCATGAGAGCGTGTAACTCCTGGATACCGTAGGAGTGCTTTGGGTGTATCAAACGTCACAACGTAACTGGGTGACTATAAAGGTGCACTACAGGTATCTCCGAAAGTATCTATTGTTTTATGCGGATCGAGACTGGGATTTGTCACTCCGTGTAAACAGAGAGGTATCTCTGGGCCCACTCGGTAGGACATCATCATATGCGCAATGTGACCAAGGAGTTGATCACGGGATGATGTGTTACGGAACGAGTAAAGTGACTTGCCGGTAACGAGATTGAACAAGGTAT
>NC_041393.1:603290154-603300316 GCF_002162155.2 Triticum dicoccoides | reverse complement strand
TTGATTAAGTCCTTGACATCGTGGTTCATCCGATGAGATCATCGTGGAACATGTGGGAGCCATCATGGGTATCCAGATCCCGCTGTTGGTTATTGACCGGAGAACGTCTCGGTCATGTCTACATGTCTCCCGAACCCGTAGGGTCTACACACTTAAGGTTCGATGACGCTAGGGTTATAAAGGAAGTTTGTATGTGGTTACCGAATGTTGTTCGGAGTCCCGGATGAGATCCCGGACGTCACGAGGAGTTCCGGAATGGTCCGGAGGTAAAGATTTATATATGGGAAGTCCTATTTTGGCCACCGGAAAATGTTCGGGATTTTTCGGTATTGTACCGGGAAGGTTCTAGAAGGTTTCGGAGTGGGGCCCACCTGCATGGGGGGACCCACATGGACGTGGGTAGTGGGGGCAAGGCCCCACACCCCTGGTCAAGGCGCACCAAGATCCCCTCTTAGAAGGAATAAGATCATATCCCGAAGGGATAAGATCAAGATCCCTAAAAAGGGGGGATAACAATCGGTGGGGAAGGAAATAATGAGATTTCTTTCCTCCCACCTTGGCCAACGCCCCAATGGACTTGGAGGGCAAGAAACCAGCCCCTCCACCCCTATATATAGTGGGGAGGCGCATGGGAGCTATACACGAAGTTCTGGCACAGCCCTACCTCTCTTCCTACTCCTCCTCTCCCATGGTGCTTGGCGAAGCCCTGCTGGATTGCCACGCTCCTCCACCACCACCACGCCGTTGTGCTGCTGTTGGATGGAGTCTTCCTCAACCTCTTCCTCTCTCCTTGCTGGATCAAGGCGTGGGAGACGTCACCGGGCTGTACGTGTGTTGAACGCGGAGGTGCCGTCCGTTCGGCACTAGGATCATCGGTGATTTGAATCACGACGAGTACGACTCCATCAACCCCGTTCACTTGAACGCTTCCGCTTAGCGATCTACAAGGGTATGTAGATGCACTCTCTTTCTACTCGTTGCCGGTCTCTCCATAGATAGATCTTGGTGACACGTAGGAAAATTTTGAATTTCTGCTACGTTCCCCAACAGGAGCGTGCCGAGCAAGGCCTACCGCCCCGCTTCGAGAAATACAGCGGTAACAAGCAGACCAGGAACTTTGTCAGGGCCCGGTACAAGGAGGACCCGATAACAAAGGAGCTTACCACGGATCCGAAGACCAGGGCGCTTGAGCTTGTTCTGGTAAGGAATACACCCTCGCGTAATTAGCTCCATATGGTTGCATTCTAATTAATGAAGCCAAATTTCTAAATGGTTCACATTCCTTCCGCAGGCGACTGAAAGCAGTAGCGCGGGGTCGACTACGAGCAACCCTTGGGACACCACTCTGAATAGGGCGTTGAATGTAATGAAGAACAAGGATAAGCTCAGTAAGCCGACGTCAGCTGGTCGTGTGGCCGGCAAAGGCTTGTCCACAAAATGGGGGTCATACTATACCGCTGGTGTGCGGAAGGAGAAAAAGACCAGCTTGGAAAGCCAGGCGCGCGAGGTTCAAGAACTCAAGGCACAGGTGGCGCAGATTCCAGAGATTGTCCAAGAGCAAGTGGAACAACGACTCGGAGCGATGATCACCGCCATTGTGCCTACCTTGATCCAGGGGTTGAGTGCGTGGATTGCGGGCGGCCAACAGGGGCCGCCCCCGATTCCTAGCTTCACGGCCAGCAACTCGCAGAATGCGATGGCGGGGCCATTGGTGTCTCCGGCGGAGGCGGCATTGGTGTCTCCGACGCCGGCACGGGAGCTTAATGCACCCGGGTGTACGCCGGCCGGCACCTCTGCAGCAAGCGGCCCCTCCGTCAACTGCACGCCCGCCATTGGCGGTGCCTCGACATTAGCCGAGCTCGACGCCATCATCACGGTAACTAATTAAGCCTCTCTCGGCCGAGGACTTCATCTCCTTGCCTTTGACTGGGCATCCCTGACACCCTACATGTTTTCGCAGGGCGCCGCCGATGTTCCGTGCACTCTCCTGCACTTCGTGAACAACGAGTTGGTCGATGTCGCCAAGGGCCAAATCGTTCAACCGGGCAACCCCTTGTTCCACGGTACCCAGATGCCACCCAACTTGTTTAAGGTTCAACTGGTTCGGGTGCTGCCAGGCTGTGACGAGTTGTTACCTCCGATTCGACCCGTCGGGGCCGATGATGATGACGTGATGACCCTCAGCGCCTGCCTGAGCTGGCCCCTGCTTTGGCCGAAGAGCCAGATTCGTTTGGGGGCGGGGGACACCACCCCAAAGACAACACCGCCAGTCGTGCCGGCGCCAAGTCGGCCCCATGGCAAGGCCGCCGCAACGGTGCCGGACATCCCTATGCCACTGGATCCAAACATGCATATCGCGCAGGATCAGAACGACTACGGTGACGATACATTTGGCAACGTCGATCAGTACTTTGCCGAACATGGGTACGATGGCGACTTCATGGGGGCTCCTTCTCAAGAACCCAACCCAACAAAAGACGTGCGCGATCTAGCTGGTACCGCCGAGAAGTCAAGTTGCAACAGGCGTCGTCTGTCGTTCAGCTCTCAGGAGACGCCTCCAGCTGCCGACTTCACCGAGCCTCAGATAGGCGAGCTGCGAAATATTATCAACCCAAACACACTCAAGAAGGCGGTCTGTGAGAAGAACTCGGTCCCATTACAGGAGAAGAAGAAGGCACGCAAAAGAAAGACTAACAAGGGTGCGAGCCAGCCGGCACCGAGTACGATCCGTGCTCAGGACGAGCCACCTTCACCTGAGGATATCTCGAGGAGGGTGCATGTGGCGGGTAGGGCGATGCTACCGACAAATATGCTCAATGCTGCAACCGGTGCTATGCGGAGTCTGCATAACAATGTTCTTTCTTTGGAGAAGCGGCGTCTCAGAGAGAAGGATGTGGCATACCCGGTTTTCGCGGCCAAGGTGCCAGAGGGCAAGGGCTTTGTGGATAACTCCATCGGGCGTACGATCGTCCTGCGGTTTGATGACATCCACACTATGATGAACCTTCATCCGCTGCACTACACCTTCGTTCGGCTATTTTCGCTGAGTATGGAGATGCGGATCATTCGCGACAAGACCCCGGACATCGTGATAGCCGACCCCTTCTACATGCGTGCCAAGATCTTGGGCAGCGCTGGGGACCGGCAAGTCACGAGTTCTTACCTCGAAGGCGTCATTCTGGCAAACCAAGATAAGGATAACTTCCTCGTGCCTTACTTTCCCGAGTAAGTCCTTCCCTCAACCGGCCCGTAACATATGAATTCTTAGATTTCGATCGTTTTTCTTTTAACATTCCGTGTTTTCTGCAGTGACACACATTGCACGCTCATCCTCCTAAGCCCCAAATATTTTATGGCCACGTATTTCGACCCGGACCGTCAGTCGAACGTAGACTACACAAATGTCAAGAAGGTTCTTGATGATGTTCTCCCTGGCTACGCCAAATCTGGAGGCACCTTCACCAGGCCTATTCGTAAGTACGGCAAGCACGTGTTCTCCCACAATACGACATTCTGCTGCGTCAAGCAGCCGCCTGGCGGTCAGAAGGGTGCCTACTACGCCATCCATCACATGCGGGCGATCGTACGGGACCATCATCAACTTCTGCTACCGAGTAAACTCAAAGATTGGGCAAAGAGCGTGTCGGCAATCCAGGACGCGGACCTTTGACAAGAATTCTTTCGCATCCAGTCGGAGTTTGCGGAAATCATCCATCAAGATGTCCTTCGTACCTCGGGGCAGTTCTACCTCAGAAATCAACCGTCCAACAGTGACATCGACACAATGCTACAAATGCAGGCTGACAACGCCCGTTCTTTCATGACTCCCACGATAGACAGCGGCTTCATCCACGCTCCGGTCCCTTGAGTCGAGTCGAAAGCAGTGATGCTGTGTCTAGTTCTGAAACATCGATTGACTCATGTTGTAATTAAACTTTAATGAACTTGTAGTATGTCTCTTTGGTTTTGAGAGTCGTTCAACTTAGATGTAATCGATGCTATTAATGTCTTGCTTTTCTCTTCCGATTGTTCTGTTGCATACTTATATATTGCTTATGTATTGTTTGTGAATTGGTACTAACGTTCCGTTTGGCTAGTGCATAGCGATGTCGACGTATGTCGTGTACAAGGGTAAGGTTCCCGGAGTCTACGACGACTGGGAGGAGTGTCGGAGACAGGTTCACCGATTCAGCGGTAACAGTTACAAATGGTACACCACTAGGGCCGAGGCCGAATCTAGATACGCCTGCTATCTAGCGGGAGAGGGGAGGGAGCGTTGGAGGAACCGGATGAAGACGAGTTTCATCGTGATGATGCTCATCATGATGACCGCAGCTCTCTTCTATGTGATGGTAGTTTAGATGATCGATATCGACTTGTAATGTGAAGACAAACTCGCTACTCGCGGTCTCGAGACTTGTAATATAATGTTCTATCTTTGTTCGGTCTTTTTAATTCGGAGACTAATATGATGAATTGTATTCAGAGACTAATCTTCTATTGTATTCGATGAATCTGTTGTTGATGTGTGCTGTCTATATTTTGTCCAATTATACATTTTGTAACCTGTGCAAAAAACAGAAAATAAAAAAAATAAAAAAACCTAATATTCATACTAATGGCGCATCACACCACAGTGCGCCATTAGTATGCCAAAGGATACTAATGGCGCATCATTAGACAGTGCGCCATTAGTATGCCAAAGTTACTAATGGCGTGGCGCATCTTGCTGTTGTGCGCCATTAGTATGCCAAAGCACCTGGATATACATGGCCCTCTGGGAGGCATACTAATGGCGCACTGTTGTATATACTAATGGCGCATCAAGTGGTGCGCCATTAGTATACCAGATACTAATGGCGCACCAGTGGTGCGCCATTAGTAAAATATATTAATGGCGTGGCACTAATGGCGCACCACTGATGCGCCATTAATGGCCAAATTAGGTGCGCCATTAGTAGGCCTTTTCCTAGTAGTGCTGGTGGCGCTATCTGGTGTCGTGGTGACGCCGACAGTAGATGGGACTGGCAAGATCTATGCAGTGATTCCTCTTGGAGACGGGATGACAGATCCTTCAGCGTGCGCAGGCGGTGCATGTTATAGGACGCCTAGACCGGGTGGTATTAAGACCTTTGGATTAGATTGTGTCTGTTATGCAGACAAGGCACATATGTATTGGTGTTGGTGTAGTGACTTTGTTCGCCTAGAAGAGGGCTCTAGGTTGATCCTTGTATTAATTTTATCAGACTCTGATGAATAATTAATAACGATGATTGTGTGTGCATCATTGTGATGCAGTGGCTAAGGGTAATCCTCTTTTTTGAAAAAGAACTAAGTAACTGATACTGCAAAGGCAGTCTATATACATGAGACATATACATGAGCTCATGTAACGTTCACCGATTCGAAATTTGAGAAGCATGGCAGATGAGCTGACCCAATAAACAGAGTGTTGAGACATTACTCCAAACACTTGTTACGCACAACTAGATGCCAGACTCGGAGCTTCGTTCTTCTGGACTAGCGACGGGGAGGAAACAGACAGTCTTCCAGAGGCGCTCGGGGAGGAGAGGAAGAGGCACGGAGGCTAGTCGTGCTCACCGTGGGGGAAGAGAAGGCGTGGCTCCAACTTCACCCGGAGAGACCGACCATTGTTCGGAGTAGATACCATCGCCACGCGAGGGAGGGTAAGGTGGAGAGAGCGGGCGTCACGGGCTCACGGCTAGGCAAGGACATGATTGGCGTGGAGGTGAGTGGAGATGTGCAGGCAGCGGGAGCCTGAGAGAACAGAGCAAGAACGCAACAGAGAAGACATGATTGCAATGGTGAGGAGGGCATATAACAATTTCATTAATTTTAATCACAATGTTTAGTACTCCCTCCGGTGTCCTGAAAATGGTTGTATCTTCTTTTAAAGGAGGATGACCCCCGGTCTCTGCATCTGAGAGATGCATACGGCCATTTTATTGATTATTCTCGAGGACCTTATAAAGTATAACAACAATATGCCTGAATCCGCCATCTTGGCAGCATCTGCCGCTACTCCTATCCAAATGATGTAGGGGTGCATGCTGGGCCACATACCCATACCTCTTACCTAATCCTAACATCTAAAGCCGAAGGCCCCGACCGAGCCATCTGCCGGGTCCGGGGCTCAAACCGGTCTGACGCACTCACATGTGTCGTCGCCGCCATCTTCCACTGGTCCATCTTCAGAGCAGAATGAGGTGACAACCTTGGCAGGTCCTCCGCCATCGACGCCACCACGACGTCAAACGACGACCTCCACATACGCGAGCCTTGGCAGGTCCTCCACCATTGACGCCACCACAACCCAGCCGACGACCTCCACCTACACGAGTCCATCTCCAAGCAACGGACATAAATCCATGCTAGGAAAAGGCCACACCACCGCCGTCGCCCACCACCCACAAGCGCCACCCAACCCCAGGGTTCCCAAACCGGCGCCTTCAAGAAGGGAACGGCGCCGTGAACGCCGCCGCCGCCCAACAGAGTTAGGGCCTTCGTCCGGGAGACCTAGGGGAAGGTGAAGTGAGGAGATCAGTCCATATACCGACGCCTCCAAGGAGAGAAACGGCGCCCTCAGGCGTCGCTGTCGGCACGGACGGTCATGGCCGGTCAGGGATTTTGCCCGAACTAGATCTCCGCCACCAGCAGCACCTCCAACCGGCGACCGAGAGGAAGCGCGGCCCGGCCAGATTGGTCCGCACGCCAAACAGGGGAGGAAGGGAGGTGCCAGATCGCGCACACCGACCGCCGCAGAAGCCGCCGTCAGCCGCCAACGACCACCGGATCCCGCCGCCCGCGCGGTCGGAACACCGTATCCACCACCTGCACGACTGTTAGTTGGTCATGCCTTGCCAATGGAGCCGCCGCTCCAGATCCGGGGTTCCCCACATAGGAGCATGGCAACCGAGTCCCCGCCGCCACCATCCTTGGCGCCCCAGCCTTGCCCGCGGCTGCCTCAGGCGGCAGCGAGGGAGGGAGGAGGGAAGGGGGTGAGGAGGAGGGGCAGCTAGGGTTGGGCGGAGGCGGGGCTAGGGTTCCTTAAAAATGGGGGAGAATTTCACTTTCCCAGCGTCTGCACCAACTAGGGATGCATATTTTAAATATGAGTACTAGGATTTTCAATCTCAGTTATGCACCTAGCCTAGTCCTCAATAAATGCATGAGTATCAGAAAACATGGTCCTCAAGAATAAATAGGAACCTAAATTCCGTGAGGATTTGAACCTAGTCGTTGGGTTTGTACATCCACTCCCGGCCTCAATTAGTTGAGCTAGGCTCACTCCCTCAAATGGTTGTATCTAGACTTATTTTAGTTATAGATACATCTATTTTATCCATTTCTAAAGTATTTCCGGACGGAGGGAGTAGTTGATTCCGTGCCCGGATAAATACATGAGTGGTTAATCTGGACCATGCACTATATTTTTGGGATCTCTACTCATTCGAGAAAAAGTTCAATGCGTCTCAGTGGTTAATCTGCTGCTTTTGTTTGACTCGTCATAGTACAAAAAACCAAACAAATACAAAGATTTACCATTTTTATTGATTAAGCAAGGAGTTCAAGTAAATACGTACATACATTGATACATCAATACTAGAGTAAGATGGTCGTCCGGCCATAGTAGTCATCCTTTGACGTCCTGTTTCTGGCGAGCATGGCGCGTCGCCAGGGGATCCCCTCCATACGAGCCTACCATCGCTATGCACCATCTGGATTTACAATGTGGATCAGTGGTGGCCACCATGAGCTTGGCTACATCCGTCTAGATGACTTCCCCTACATGCGCTTCTGCTGGCATGGAGTAGCATTCGAGTTTGCGCTTAATCAACTGCATTCCCGGGGTGACCTCGACGGCCACGATGGAGACGGCGCGGCGTGGTAGATTGAGCACTTCATCCATGTTGATAGGCTTTTGAGGGGAGTACCCGGTGGTGATGACCGTCGAGATGCAAAATCTACCGGCCCCGTAGTAGGCAAGGGCGGCGGTGTGTGCTTCTATGAAGTATCTGGCACACCAGACCAGCCGGGAGGGGATGGCCTCCGGCCAGGACTTGATGATCACCGGAGGCCTAGCCTCTATATCGCAGGCGCAAAAGTGGTGATCCCTGGAGAAAAAGCCAAAGAGCAACTGTTGGCCGCTGCCCAAGAAGTCTGGGATCAAAAGGGCCCGGCCTGTCACGGGCAGCTTCCAGGTGCCTTCCCTGCGCCACCGGCGGCACGCCGTGTCGAAGGAGAAAGTGCCTTCATCCAAGAAGGAGATCCAGACGCGTGTGCCCGCGACAAAGTAGCCCGAGATGTGCCACTGCCTCTTGAAGCGAGGGATGGACGACAGCGGTGGATCCGGGATGGGGTGCCAGGCCAAGCGACCGCCGGCGTCGTCCGTGTTGCTGGCCAGAAGCTCGGCGTGGGGAGTGTCGTCGAGGTGTGGGTAGAAGGACATGGCGAAGAACGTACCGTCTGCGACGGGGACGAGGAGGATATCGATTTTGCCGGACAGCATGTCCGGGCCAGTGGAGGCGGAGCGCGAGCTGGCGTCGTAGAGCAGAGTCCGGGACAGGGAGGTGGCGGCAACGATGAGGTTGCCGGAGTCGGTGATGGCCATGTTTTCCGTAGGTTGTACGCTGTTGAACTTGGCGACGGGGTCGGGAAGGTTGAGAATCGGTGGGAACTCCTGGTCGGGTTCGCCGGAGAATAGACGGTCGAGGTTGAACTCGACGACGAAGTTGCCCTTGGTGGGGTGTTCAACCACCAGCAGGCCTCGACAGCGGTGGAACGGCGCGGCGGCCATCGACATCGATAGACAGACTCCTTGTTTCGTTGCCCTCGGTGGAAAAGGTACCAACTTCTTCGGGGATCTGATGACCTATATACACAGCTGGAAGGGAGCGGGAGGCTCACGTAGAGGACACGGTTTCGTTTCCCCGGCGGACACACCTTCATTCTTTTTTCCTTTTTTGATTAAAAACCAGTACCGCCTTCCTTTTATTTCGTTGCAGCCGTGCACTACCGACGCTCTATCGTAGGTACAGTACTAGTAATAACCTCCCAGACATCACGTGATTCGAGGAACAAAGAAGTATATTATACTGTAATAAGGAAGCAAAACAAAGGCGTATTAGAAACTAGTACTGCGAAGTAATTCTATTTTTAAATAAATAAAGATGGACACTCTAGCGAAATAATCTTTCCCGCCAAACAGTTTGTTTCCTCCGAGGTTTTCATATCCGAAAAATGACTACCGTTTAAGAAGAATTGGGTAAAAAAAAGTTCTTCAACAGTTACCGTAAATGCGCAAAATTTTGACGGGATTCTGTAAATTATCTCAAACTTCCGCTCCATCAGCGGAAAGATGGCCCTTCGCGTAAAAATGCTATGTCAGCTAACCATGACCAGCGTCCGCGCATCGCTGCTACACCCACCGCTCCATCAGGTCACTTCGTTGTATTTTTTCTTTCCACAGTGCCGCTGCTGGTTCAGGAAAACACCGGCCTTATTTTTTTTACCATTTTGAATATGTTCATGAAATAAAAAAAAGTTCATAGATTTATTAAAAATATTCGTGGGTTAAAAAGTTCACAAAATCTGGAAACAATATGCACAATTAAAAAAACGACGAATCATGAAAAAAAGTTCTTCAATTTTGAGAAAAACATCATCAAATTTGAAAAAAGTTATCGATTTTAAAAAAAGTTCATCAAATCTGAAAATTGTTCATTGATTTTTGAAAAAAATCTCACTGATTTTTTAAAGCACCGATTTCCAAATAAGTTCACAAAAATTAAAAAAATCATGAAATTCAAAAAAAACTTCATCGAATTTGAAAAAACATTCATCATTTTTGGAAAAAATCATCGAATTTGAAAAATGTTTCTTGTTTTTCTTTTAGAAAACATGAATCTTAAAAAAGGAAAAGGAAAGAAAAAAATAAAAAATAAAACTCGAATAAAACCGCCCTGAAATGACCAGCGAATCGGTAAAAAAACTGGTTAGAAGCTTCCTAAAACCGGGGGATTCCCGCGATTGAAATGTGGAATAAATAAAAGAAAGAAAAATCTTAGAAAGCACTAGTCCTCCGATGGCCTAATGATATGGTCGTGGTGGTCGCGGGTTCGAATTCTGGGGCTGCATCATT
>NC_041393.1:603278141-603289882 GCF_002162155.2 Triticum dicoccoides | reverse complement strand
GCTGCATCATTTTTTGAACGTTGGCCCAGCTAACGGGCCTGAATAGGATTTGCCTCCAATGACGACATTTTCACCATGAGCAGGGCCTACCCTCTTCTTCACTGCCAATTCCGGCTTTTGCCTCTGCCGACGCGATGTGGAAGTCTAGAGCCCCCTCCCTCTGCAAATTCTTCATGTGGCTACTTGAGTACTTGTTCATCAACGTGGCTTCACGGGTGATAACATTCAGTTGGCCGAATAATGCGACGTCCACTGCAAATTCTCGCAGCACATTTAGATCAGCGTGCGCGAGTAGGTTAAGGTTGATTTCCCTACCACACCAGAATTTTTCACTGACTCCTATAGCTCGGTCCCGGATGTTTTTGAGGCTATCAGAAGAGGACTCGAGAAGTAAATGTGGAGAGCTACGGGCTACTTTCATCTTCATCTAGAGCAGTGCTGGTCGCAGTTTCTTGGGCTCGTAATTTTCTTCCTTGTTATTTGGTTGCCTGTTGAGTTAGAAATCCAGCCATGACTGTAACCCTTTTCTGTACTTAATAAAGATCGGTTTCTGACCTTTCGAATAAATTGGGATCATGATACATAATTTTAGTGTTCTACAAAATATCACAGACGGGGCCAAACAATTTTGGAGAAGAACCACCAGAACTACACCTCTTCTGAAGAATCCTAGATCAGGAGGTTCACACACTCACACGTCTCCAAGGTGTTGGGTGTGACCCCGCCGGTCGTGTCAGTTATCTCGAACTCTCGAGTTCCAGCATCGCTGGGCCGTCCTTTGGTAACTTTTCACGCCTCACCCAGCTCACGCACGTCGATCTCTCAACAAACAGTATCACAGGCCAACTCCATCGAGATCTCAAGCACTGTTGGGGTCTTCAGTACCTCAATTTGTGGGATAATTGGTTGCCTGGAGGGCATGCTTTTTATCCCACCTCCTTTGTGCATAAATCTGACCCCTCGATGGGGGAAGCGCTCTAGCGCGACTCCTGGAGTGGGGACATCCATGGTGGTCCCTCATCTCAAGCCCTTGCCCAGTATCTATGGCTATGGGATATCGTTGCCGAGGTGTTGACTTGGAGCCTGGTAGTCCAGACGTCGCAGTGTGACGCCACTCCATTGATGGCACTTCTGCCGTGAACAGAGCCTACCACCCTCTTCTTTTCGTTTCGCTGCCAAGTCCCACTTTGCCTGTGCCGCGGCGATGTGGAAGTCAAGAGCCCCCTCCCGCAGCAGATTCTTCATGTGGCTACTTGTTCATCACGGTGGCCTCACGACTGATAACCTTCAGTTGGCTGAATAATGCAACCTGCCAGCTGTGCCTCATCTCCGCGGAATGTTTTTTTCCAAGCATACACAAAATGCGTACCATAGTCTCGCCGGAATGCTGCACCCACATGTTCGTCCACCGCAAATTCTCGCAGCAAATCTAGACCAACTTGCGCGAGTGGGCTGCGGCTAACTTCCCTATCACACCAGCATGGAGGAGTGGTGACTGCAGGATCAAAAGAACCAAGTAAATACTTTGATACGATGACCATCCTGGCGCACTGGGGTATTTGTAGGGAGCGAAATGCCAAAAAATACGATGACTCCTACAGCTCGGTCCGGTAGGTTTGTGAGGCTATCAGGGAAGACTTGAGAGTGTGGAGAGTTGCAGGCTGCTTCAGTTGTTTTGGTTGGTTGTCATTCTCCTACTTCAACACAACCTCTGTCTTGAGTTAGAACTTGGGTTGTATCTGTTACCCTCTTTTCTTTGCTTATTAATAAAGATAGGCCTCCAGCCCTTCGAATAAATTGAGACCACAATGCACAGCTTTAGTGTTCTAGAAAACAGCTTTCTTGCTGCGTGATTTGACGGGTGGAAGAGAATACACGGCATTTGAGAATCCTGTGGATGATGACCACACACTCACACATCCAGTACTTGACCGGTTGGCCTAGCCCCAAAGACAAGTTACTACTGATGGTGAAATCTCTGAAGTGGTCTGCAGAAGAGTCTTTTTTGGTGACAAGGATGAGGATCCTACAAAGACTGAGGTACAAGGTGCAAACCAAACTCCTAATACTTGTGTCTTTATTCAGATCCATGGCTGCTTTTCGCCACATTCTTGTTGCATTTTGTCAGGCACTTATCATCGGTATGTATGGAAATGGAATCCTCCTGCCCGTATGATCAGTCACACGTTCCATTGCATTTCTTGCTTAATCCAGACTAACAATGGCCTCTGATTTAATATGGCGCTGTTGCAACAGCTGAGGTGATCCTGGGGCAAAGTGATAGGCAGCTGCTCCGCGAACTGAAGAGCTTCCTGCAGGCGCAAAACCCGATCAACCGTGGCGCCTATGACACTTGGTCAGAGGCCGAGACCTCGCCATGCCATCACCAAGGCGTTGGATGGACGCCGCCGGGTGTGTCAGTTATCTCGACCTCTCGAGTTCCAGCTTAGCTGGGCCGTCCTTCGGTAACTTTTCACGTCTCACTCAGCTCACACACCTCGATCTCTCAGCAAACAGTATTACTGGCCAACTCCATCCAGATCTTAAGCACTGCCGGGGTCTCCAGTACCTCAACTTATCAAGCAACCTCATTGGTGGCGCCCTTGATGTGTCCACCCTGACCAACCTGCGCATACTAGACCTATCCTAGAATCGGTTCCAGGGCGACATTAGGACAAACTTCCCGTCCATCTGCCGCAACCTCAGTGTTATTGCTGTCTCCGACAACAACCCCACAGGCAGGATAAGTGGGCTGTTCAGTGGCTGCTCCTAGCTTAGTGATGTTGATCTGAGATGGAACCAATTCACCAGAAAGGATGTATGGAAAGGGATCGAAAGGCTTACACGGTTCACGGCTACAGCAAACAACCTCACAGGGATCATTCCTTGCAGCACATTTCCCAAGGGGTGCAAGCTGCAGTCTTTGGATATCTCCAGCAACCAATTGTCTGGCAGTTTCCCAAATTTTGCACAAGCTTGAAATTCCTGTCCCTATGGGACAATAGCTTTGGTTCGATTGCGGGACTCAAAGAGCTGGGTCTCTCGAGCAACCAGTTCCATCACAAGATACCACTTGAGCTGATGAACTGCACCAACCTAAAAAATTTGGAGATCAGTCGCAATACCTTTGGAGGGGAGGTGCAACAAGTCCTTGGAAAAATAACCAGCCTGAAGAGCCTTGTGCTTCAAGGGAATAATTACAGTGGGGGCATTATCTCCTCTGGCATTCTACAGTTGCCAAACCTCATCTGTCTTGACCTCGGCTTTAACAAATTCTCCGGTAGCCTAATGAAATTGCTAGCATGACAAGCATTGGACTTATCGTACAACAACCTCTCCGGCGAGATCCCACCAGAGATTGGTAACTTGGCATCGCTTCTCTTGTTGATGCTGGCTGGGAACCAACTTTCAGGAGAGATCCCAAGAGAGATAGGAAACTGTACTAGCTTGCTCTGGCTCAACCTTGTCGGAAACCAGATATCCGGCAAAATTCTGCCTGAGATGGCAAATATGGGGAGGAACCCCAGCCCAACCTTTGCCAAGAACCGAAAAAATCCTTCACTGATCAAGTCTGCCACGAGTAAATGTTTTGCTGTTTACCGGTGGGTGCCATCAAGTTATCCAGAGCTTGACCTTGTTGAATCAATGATGATGTCTCAGAAGAACTGCCCGACCATGTGGAACAGGCTACTCATGGGGTATGACATACTTCCAGTATCTTCACCATTACGAACAGCCTTAGGATATGTTCAACTGTCAGGAAACCTACTGAGCGGGGAGATACCCTCCACAATTAGCGCAATGAAGAACATTAGCTTGCTCCTGCTTGATGGCAACCGGCTCTTTGGACACCTACCATCAGAAATTAGTTCGATGCAACTAGTTGCTCTAAATTTATCCAACAATTTTTTTTCTGGTCAGATTCCATTCACGGTGGGTCACCTGAATTCTCTCGAGAGTCTCGGTTTGTCCTGGAATAATTTCTCCAGTGCACTCCCATCAAGCCTAGGCAAGCTGTCTAAACTAAGTTATTCAACGTTTTGTACAACCCGCTTCTCTCAGGAGAGGTCCCAAACACTGGGCAACTCTCCACTTTCAATGAGCAGTCTTTCCTTGGTGATCCACTCTTATTTTTCCACTCACCTGCGACTCCCAACTCTCATTCAAATGACAACCAGCCCTCTTCGTATGGTACAGAAAAGCATCCTACAAATGAAGAGATCACTGTGTTAGTAATTACATTCCTTGTTTGCTTCTCTGCCACCTTTGTTATCAGAGAGCTTCAGAGCTTCGTGTATCTATACAATATTGCATTACGTAAAATCACCAACTGTAGGATATCTTTGAAGTAGAAAGCGGTGTGTGCCCATGGGTACACGTGTTTGTTGCAATGTACGCACTTTGTTATATGCTTTCTCCTTAATGAAGATTGATCGATCTACTATTACCTTTATAAACAACCGTTGTGTTGTAATCTTGTTTACTCTGAGGAATTAACGAAAAATCACCTAGTATTTACGATATCCCATGTGATTGAAAATTTAGAAGCATGACCTGCTTCCTGATTTTCCAATACATTGTTCTTTCTGGAATCATACTGCAGATTAAGGTAACCATGGTAGCAAATGCAGTTTACTAAAAAAAGACCAATAGCATGTTACCAACACATTAAAGGGAATAAATAGCTGAGCGTTCTTGTCAACAAAAAACATCATTTCCCATTCGTGGAACATTGTTTCTTAGGAGGTATACTTTGTTTTTCAAAGAGACTTTTGTCAAATAGTCTTTTGTGTCAGCTAAGAAGGCAGTGACATTATATACACCGTTATATCACATTTATGAACATAATATTAGCTATTGTGACACAAGTGATGAAATGTACAAAAGTACTAATTTCCGGTGGACAAGAGAAATGTTGGTGTTGAGGTCAAGGGAATGATACCAATACTTCTTTAAGGAGATAGACAATTGAGCGTTCAACATTTTCATCTAATGACTTGGTCGAAACATCATTACCCTTCCGCAATAAAACCATTTTGATGGTAAGGCGATAGGGCGTTCAACATGCTCCTCCTACAACTTGGTTGAATTATCATTTGCCTTTCAGAATTGAATAAATATTTAGAAGGTACACTTCTTTGTTACTGAACAACCACTTTTGCCGGATAGTATCTTTGCTACTTTGTATGAGCTAAGCTGACTTTTAAATACACCAGTCCAAGTATAGTATGTCATAGCCTATTGCAGCAATGCGGCACCAGTGACAAAATATATGGAAGTTCTAACTCTGGGTGGGAACCGAGAAATTTTGACAAAAAGTGTCTTTGTGTGAGCTAAGCAGGTAGTGGCTTTTAAATACACTACCTGACAGTATATCACAAGAATAGTTTGCTTTCAGCAGGAGCGAATTGCATTAGGCTGTTATTTGTTGACAATATTTGGTTGACTAGTGACTAGCATGAGTGCTTGATTTGGATCATAGAAGCAGTTCAGTTTTCGAGCTAAGGGTTGCAACGAACAATACATATACGAGAAACAAGTTCATAATTTTTGATCAAAATGTTCAGTACAAAGGGAATTAAGGATTTACCAAAGCAATGTTTGTTTGCTCGAAGCCCTCATCAGAGTAATATGCTTAGGCCAGAATTTATCTCTATTTTAGCAAATGGCAATTAATGAATCGACCAGGGATCAATACTTACAAATGAGAATTCAAACTGGTTGAAGACAACAAAGATTTTACATATTGCGAATAAAACAGGCAAACTACTAACTTGATTCTGCAAAGGCCATCTATATGACACATGTAAATTAGCTCACATAACTTTCACCGATTCAGAATTTGAGAAGCATGATAGATTAGCCCATCTTAAGGGGGGGAGTGTTGGTGTGCGCGTGTGTGTTTGTAACTCTCAGGTTTTTTGTGGGTATTTTTTTTGTTTTGTTTTTTGTTTTTGATTTTTTTGTAACTCTCAGGTTGTACATGGACTAAACTGAAAAGGAGGAATAAAAGGAAGAGGGGGTCCAGGGGAGACTCATGACAAAAATTTCCCCCAAATTTGACCAGATTATAATAATACTTAAAAGTATAGTTAGTTGTGTAAATTAACTTACAAACTTGAATATCAAAGATGGATATATCTAATATTTATGGGATTTAACTAAATATATATTCTCATACTGCGATCTATATCTTACAATTTTGTCTTTTAAATGCTAAAAATATAAAAAGGGTTGTAGCTCACGGGCGGAGTGATGCTGCACAAGACATTCATTTCAAGCAAACGCAAATAAAAAATATCTCAGAACTGAAGGGTCCAAACATTGAGATCACAACACAAATTCTTGTGTCCAGGAAAACTGACGACTGCGGGATAAGACATTTCTCATGAACTTCCAAACAACTTTGGAGAAAAATCAACAGAATAGATGAATATTGGAGAATTCTAAATACCCAATTAATCCGGTTCCCGCGAAGGGAAGGATCCAAACATCCACTACATTGCAGCTATACTTGACCGGTTTGCCTGCCCCCAAAGACAGGTAGCTACATGAACGGTTGCCTTGGCCCCAAAGGCACTTTTCATGATGGTGAAATCTGGGAACTGGCCACACAATTTTGGAGAACAATGCACTTGTGGCCACAATTTTGGAGAAGAATCAACAGAACAGATGAATATTGGAGAATTCTAAATACCCAATTAATCAGGTTCCGGATCCAAACATCCACTACAGGGCAGCTATACTTGATCAGTTTGCCTGCCCCCAAAGACAGGTAACTATGTAAAGGTTGCCTTGGCCCCAAAGACACTTTCATGATGGTGAAATCTCAGAATTGGCCACACAATTTTGGAGAAGATGGTCCTTCGGCCACAATTTTAGATAACAATGTATAGGTGTGTAATATGCCTTTCTAAGATAACTAAATACCAAACAACAAAACTAAAGAGTAGCTCATGCCTCATGATTATATAAACCCATTAAAACATACCCATTATTATTAAATTTGATTTTTATTAGAAAAAACAAAATAGCCCTTCAGGTTTAAATCATAGGAAAACTTTTGATTATAATAAACATTTATCCTACTTAAAATATATAGTTAGCTGCGTAAATTAACTACTCCCTCCGACCCAAATTAGTTGTCGCCCAAACGGATGTATCTAGCACTGACATACGTTTAGATACATCCGTTTCAGCGACAACTAATATGAATCGGAGGGAGTAAGAGTAACAAACTTGAATATCGAAGATGAATATATCTAATATTTATGGGATTTAACTAAATATATATTCTCTTACATCAATCTATATCTTATTATTTTGTCTTTTTAATGCTAAAATATAAAAAAGGTTGTAGCTCACAGGCAGAGTGACACCGCACAAGACATTCATTTCCAGCAAACGCAAATAAGAAATATTCCATAACTGAAGCGGCCAAACATTGAGATCACAACAAAAATTCTTCTGTCCAGGAAAACTGACGACTGCCAGATAAGAGATACCTCAGGAGCTTCCAAACAACTTTGGAGAAGAACCAACAGAATAGATGAATATTGGAGAATTCTACATATCCAATAAATCTGGTTCCAGCGGAGGGAAGGATCCAAACATCCACTATAGGGCACCTGTACTTGGCCAGTTCGACTGCCCCCAAAGACAGGTAACTAGGTGATTGGCTGCCTTGGCCCCAAAGACACTTTCATGATGGTGAAATCCCAGATTTGGCCACACAATTTTGGAGATGAATGCTCTTTTGTCCACAAGGATGGGAACCAATAAAGCTGTTGTACAAGCTGCAAACAGAAGTCACTTGTTTCTTTATCCTCCATGGCCGTTTTTGACCATATTCTGAGTGCCTTTTGCCAAGCACTTATCATCAGTATGGCGCCTGTTTGTATGATCACACTGTACATTTCCTGCTTAATCCTAACTAATTGCCTCTGGTTTAATTTGGCGCAACAGCAGAGGTGATTCTTGGGCATAGTGACAAGGAGGTGCTCCGTGAGCTGAAGAACTTCCTGAATGCGCAAAACCCAATCAACCGTGGCGCCTATGACACCTGGTCTGAGACAGAGGCCTCGCCGTGCCGTCTCCAAGGCGTTGAATGTGATGCAGCAGGGCGTGTCACTTATCTCGACCTCTCGAGTTCCAACATTGCCGGACCATCCTTCGGTAACTTTTCGCGCCTCACCAGGCTCACGCACCTCGATCTCTCGACAAACAGTATCACTGGTCAACTCCATCCTGATCTCAAGCACTGCTGGGGCCTCCAGTACCTCAACTTATCAAGCAACCTCATCGGTGGCACCCTCGATGTGTCCACCCTGACCAACATACGCATACTAGATCTATCTCAGAATCGGTTTCAGGGCGACATTAGGACAAACTTCCCGGCCATCTGCGGCAACCTCAGTGTCATCACAGTCTCCAACAATAACCTCACAGGCAGGATAAGTGGGCTGTTCAGTGGCTGCACCAAGCTCCCTGACATTGATCTCAGCTAGAACCAATTCACTGGAAAGGTTGTATGGGAAGGGATCGAAAAGCTTACACGGTTCAAAGCCGCGAAGAACAACCTCACAGGGAGCATTCCTTCCAGCACGTTTGCCAAGGGGTGCAAGTTGCTGGTTGTGGACATCTCCAGCAACCAACTGTCTGGCAATTTCCCAAATTCAATTGCCAATTGCTCAAACTTGAGATCCCTGTCCTTATGGAACAACAGCTTTGGTGGATCTGTACCACCAGGA
Organism: Triticum dicoccoides; assembly: GCF_002162155.2. Classification (NCBI taxonomy): domain Eukaryota; kingdom Viridiplantae; phylum Streptophyta; class Magnoliopsida; order Poales; family Poaceae; genus Triticum; species Triticum dicoccoides. The sequence continues at coordinate 603,281,132 of NC_041393.1, read as the reverse complement.
ATTGGCTCGATCACAGGGCTGGAGGAGCTAGTTCTCTCGAGCAACTAGTTCCATCACAAGATACCACTTGAGCTGATGAACTGCACCAAGCTAAAATTTCTGGAGATCAGTGACAATAATTTTGAAGGGGAGGTGCAACAAGTCCTCGGAAAATTGATGAGCCTGAAGAGCCTTGCGCTTCAAGAGAATAATTACAGTGGTGGCATTGTCTCCTCTGGCATTCTACAGTTGCCAAACCTCATCTTCCTTGACCTCAGCTTTAACGGATTCTCCGACAAGCTTCCTAGCGAAATCGCTAGCATGATGAGCATCGAATCCCTCGTGCTTGCATGTAATAACTTCTCTGGTAAAATCCCACCATCATACGGGCAGCTTATGAGGCTCCAAGCATTCAACTTGTCATTCAACAGCCTCTCTGGCAAGATCCCACCAGAGATTGGTAATCTGACATCGCTTCTCTTGTTGATGCTGGCTGAGAACCAACTTTCAGGAGAGATCCCAAGGGAGATAGGAAACTGTACTAGCCTGCTCTGGCTCAACCTTGTTGGAAACAGGATATTCGGCAAAATCCCACCTGAGATGGCAAGTATGGGGAGGAATCCCGGTCCAACCTTTGTCAAGAATCGAAGCAATCCTTCACTGATCAAGTCTGCGACGAGTAAATGTTTACTTGTGTACCGGTGGGTGCCAGCGAGTTATCTAGAGTTTGACTTTGTTGAATCAATGATGATGTCCCAGAAGAACCGCCTAACAATGTGGAACAGGCTCCTCATGGGATATGACATACTTCCAGTAACTTCACCATTACGAACGGCCTTAGGGTATGTTCAGCTGTCAGGAAACCTTGGAGAGATACCCTCCACAATTGGCGCAATGAAGAACATTAGCTTGCTCCTGCTTGATGGCAACCGACTCTCTGGACACCTACCATCAGAAATTGGTTGGATGCAACTAGTTGCTCTAAATTTATCCGGCAATTCTTTCTCTGGTCAGATTCCATTCGAAATTGGTCATCTGGATTCCCTAAGGAGCCTCGATTTGTCTTGGAATAATTTCTCCGGTGCACTCCCATCAAACCTAGACAAGCTGTCCAAACTGAGCAAATTCAATGTTTCATACAACCCGCTTCTCTCAGGGAAGGTCCCAAACACTGGGCAACTCTCCACTTTCAATGAGCAGTCTTTCCTTGGTGATCCACTCTTATCTTTCCACTCGCCGGTGGCTCCCAACCCTCATTGAAATGACAACCAGCCCTCCTCGTATGGTACAGAAAAGCATCCTACAAATGAAGAGATCACTGTGTTAGTAATTACATTCCTTGTTTGCTTCTCTGCCACCTTTGTTATAAGAGAGCTTCAGAGCTTTGTGTATCTGTACCATACTGCATCACGTAAAATCACCAACTGTACGATATCTTCGAAGTAGAAATGTGTAGTGTGTGCCCAGGATACATGCGTTTTTTGCAGTATTAAATGTACGCACTTCGTTATATGCTTCTCCTTAATAAAGATTGACCGGTCTACTATTACCTTTATAAACAACTGTTGTGTTGTAACTTGTAATCTTATTTATTCTGAGGATTAACCCAAGATCACCTAGCATTTACGAGATCCCATGTGATTGAAAATTTAGAAGCGCTTCCTGATTTGGCAGTGTATTGATCTTTCTGGAAATCATAGTGCACGTTAGTAGTAATACTACTTTTTCTTCAAAGAGACGCTTTTCCCAAATAGTCTTTTGTGTCAGCTAAGCAGGTTGTGACATTTAATACATCGTTATATCACAATTATGAACATAATATTACCTATTGTGACACAAGTGAGGAAATATACAAAAGTACTTGCGGCGGACAAGAGAAATGTTGACATTGAGGTCAAGGGAATGATACCAGCACTTCTTAAAGGAGATAGACGATTGAGCGTTCAACCTTTTCCTCCAATGACTTGGTCGAAACATCATTTCCCTTCCACAATAAAATCATCTTTTTAGAATGTATGTTATTTTGTTGGTAAGGCGATTGGGCATTCAACATTCTCCTCCTAGGCTCCTACGACTTGGTCGAATTATCATTTGCCTTTCAAAATAAAATCAATTTATAGAAGGTACACTTCTTTGTGGCCCATACAGCCACTTTCGCCAGATAGTATCTTTGCTACTTTGTATCAGCTAAGCTGACTTTTAAATTCACCAGTCCAAGTATATTTCGTCATAGCCTGGCACAAGTGACAAAATATATGGAAGTTCTAACTCTGGGCAGGAAGCGAGAAATGCTGACAAAAAGTGTCTTGGTATGAGCTAAGCAGGGAGTGGCTTTTAAACACACTATTATTGAATAGTTTGCTTTCGATAGGATTGAATTGCAGAAGGCCGTTATTTGTTGACAATATTTGGTTGACTAGTGACTACCACTCTAGCGCTAGATCTGATCACAGAAGCAGTTCAGTTTTGGAGCTAAGTGTTGCAATTTCAACACATATACTAGGAACAATTTCAATTTTTTTTATCAAAAATATTTAGGACAAGGGGAATGAAGGATTTATGAAAGCAATGTTTGCTCAATGCCCACATCGAAGTAATATGCTTAGGCCAGAATTCATTTCTTTTTTAGAAAATGGCAATTAAACGAATTGACTAGGGCAAATGATAATTTAAACATGTCCTGGTTGAACACAGCAAAGATTTTCTATACTGCGAATAAAAAAAGGCAAACTACTAACTTGATGCTGCAAAGGCCGTCTATATGACACGTATAAATTAGCTCATGTAACGTTCACTGATTAGGAATTTTAGAAGCATGATAGATGAGCTGACACAATAAACAGAGTATTGGGACATTACTTCAAACACTTGTTAGGCACAACAAGATACCAGACTCGGAGCTTCATTCTTTTGAGGAACGGCCGCTCGGCGGGGACGAAACAAAATGAACGGTCTCCCAGAGGCGCTCGGGGAGGGGAGGAAGAGGCACGGTGGCTGGTCGCGCTCGCTGTG
>NC_041393.1:603258528-603277648 GCF_002162155.2 Triticum dicoccoides | reverse complement strand
AACTTCACCAGGAAGGGAAGAGATCGACCGCGGTGGAGGGACCCAGTTGGGTTGGGTAAGGTGGAGAGAGCTCGAGGCGCAGAACAGAGAGGCGGATGTCACGGCTAGGCAAGGACATGATTGGCGCCGAGGCCGGACCGGCGGAGGTGAGTGGAGAAGATGTGCAGGCAGTGGGAGCCTGGGAGAACAGAACAGAAGAGAGAAGACATGCTTGCAACGGTGAGGGAGGGATTATGCCCGGACATGCTTGCAACGGTTTCGTTAATTTTAAGCAGTATGTTTAGTGCTGGATTTTATGCCTGGACAAGCACATGAGTTGTTAATATGGACTAATCAAAAGATTTTCCTTTATTAATTAAACAGGAGTTCTTGATACGCGCGAATTACCAGTATCCAAAGAGAGCCAATAGATTTGGTGACACAAACTTTCACAGACCCTTTAATAGAGCCGAATTAAATGTCTGTCGAGGTAGGGAGAGGCCGGATAGACCCTATTCCAAAATGAGTGAAGTTGCTTCCATGTGTGGCAGTATTAGATAATTTTATGGTGTGAACATAGAAGACTTTCTTTATGTGGTGCTCTTTGAGTACTAAATTTTGAATTCTGAAAATCTTAGATTTGGCCTTCCGGTTTACACTCCTTGTGGAAGGCATTTTCCGGAGCTTATCGAGTCCTTTTTTGATGAAAACCAGTGATCTAATACTATTTCCTCGCTGAAGTCATTACTATCGGTGAACCTTGTCAACAACTATGGTTAAAGTTGATTTGTTGATTTGTATGTGTAGTTCATTTGTATCCATAGAACGAGAATGCGACATTCCGAAAAAATAAAGGCCATTTGTGGAGAATGTTGTTTTGGTGACCGAGCTCACTGGAGCTCGAAAATTTGAAAAAAAAATCAAAAATCAAACCTTTTGATTTAAAAAACAGAAAAAATTTGTGCAAGTAAATAAGGATGTTATGTGTATGTGTATACATTTTTAGGATGAAATACCTTGAAATGCTATCTGTACAAAAAAGACAAATTCATGGCCTGTGAGGATAAATAGTACTATCATGTGTTAGAAAGCCTCAGATTTTTTTTTGCACAACCTTCATTTCAATGTTTTTTGCCTGAAAATTGATACACATGTGTGTTATGCCTTCAGGCATATCTGTAAAAAAAAATCAGATTTTTTTGAAATGTAAATATATAAATTTTGATGAAATTTAAATTTTGAATTTGGAGGCCTCGATGGAAGCCGAGCTCCAAAAGCAATTTTCGCCATCTGTGTCCTTATAAAAATTAAAACAAGAAATGTGGCATTAGAATGCAACAAAAGTCCACACATATACCACGCTTAGTCAAAGTCGCCGGCGACACACAGACACGCCGATAGATACGTGTCAATGGCGGCCACGAGGCCTGGAGGGGGAGAGACCGCAGAGCGCAGGAGCGGGGAGCAGCGAGCATGGCGAGCCCGTGGGACAGCCCTTCGAGCAGCCTGTGGGGCACGCTGGGGCAGGCCTCCAACGTGGCGCAGCTGGTCGGCGTGGACGCGCTGGGGCTGGTCTCCATGGTCGTGCAGGCGGCCCTGGCGGCGCGCCGCCACCGGGACGCCTGCGTGCGGCTCGCGCAGCACGTGGAGCTCGTAGGCGGTCTGCTCAGGGAGTTGGAGCTGGCGGAGCTGATGCGGCGGGAGGCCACCAGGCGGCCGCTGGAGCAGCTCCGCGCCGCGCTGCGGCGGTGCTACGCGCTCGTCTCGGCGTGCCAGGACTGCGGGTACCTCCGCCGCCTGCTACTGGGCGCACGGATGGCCGACGAGCTCCGCGCCGCGCAGCACGAGATCGACATGTTCATCCGCCTCATCCCGCTCATCTCCCTCGTCGACAATTCGACAAACAGTCGTCGTGCCAAGGTAGGCGTGTTCCGGCTTGTCGCCGGTTAGTAGTAGCAATTTTCTTGGCGCTTATGTGGAAGTTCGTATCAAAATTGAAACCCATGGTAGTATGTGATTGGGGACAAACACTGATTATGGAGTTATTTTATTTGTAAAATTCGTCAAAGTGATCTGTTCAAGTGATCCTGGGCATGATATGAATTTATAATTATGCCTGAATTGGAGTGCGACTGCAATTCGGTACTGGCAGCCACACAATTCGATATGAATTTAGTAATTCTAATTTTGTTTTTAGGGCTCCTATCACACAACCTCTGCTGGTTGATTTTGCGTTAATAATCATCCTTGTCTAGCAGGCCGAGGAGGGGGTGCTCAGTGTTGTCACAGACAATTCAAGTAGTCACATCAGGTCAGTTAATTTTCGTTATGTAGTTTATCACTCAGAGAACAAGTCACCGTTTTCTAAAATTTAAATCCAAAGCTTTGTGGCGTCTTTGACCAAGGTTAACCACTTATTGTCTGACAAAGTGACAAGTGCAAACCAGATGAGTGTTGACCATATTAGTTGACTAGTGCCACCGCTTGGTTTAGATTGTAGAATAAAATCTGGTTCAGAGCTACATGCTACAAACCTACGCCATATATGTAGATTAAATGTCTGAAATGTAAGTTGTGCATCAGATCAATGACTTTGTTTGACTTTAAATACTATCAGCTGTTTGACTTAAAATATACTAAGTTTATTTGTCATTAAGCATCCTTCTTATTTCCCTTTTTAGGATTTTTTTGCCTTCTTCCTGTGAAGTCAAGTTATGTAGCCGTGCGATAATTTAATAAGTTATACAGACTCAAATGTATGAAATTTGCCACCTTTTAGGAGTGTGTTGAAACCATCTCCAGCAAGAGCTTTGGAATTCTCCGAAATACAGGTTCAAGGAGCTACTGAACTTTGCATTGTTGGAGAAAAACCATCTGTAGGTAAGTAGTTATTTATGAATTTCCTAATGCGCTTAAGCATGACCTTAGGTATGGAAAACTGGAAATTAGTAGAGTGACGTTTCATGCCAATGTTATTTGTTTTCAAGGATTTTGAATTGCTTTGTTATGTTTGTGTGCTGCTGCAATACCCTGCTGCTCATGTTTTTGGATATATTGCAATAGAGATTAAAAAAAAATCCATATGAATAATTAATATAAGAAGTTATACACGTGCATACTTGTTGATGACAAACATTGTGTCACCACTCACCACATCAAATTTTACTGTGTCACATGTCATGGTGAGAGCACTAGCTAGAGGAAACAAACATTCATCACATATTTTCCTCTGTTATTAACCAAATGAAATATATGACTTTGAATGATAACAACATCATCAATATCTTGCATGACTTCGTCTAGTACAATCTCCATTTGTTTTCATATGCTGGGAAGTCCCTAATTAGGATGAGTTGATGATCGCTAGAAAAAGCAAACTGAGGCATGCTCTCAATTATTGTGTATTCTCTTAGTCATGTAAAGGTTTTTTGCAATCCCATCAGTGACATGGGTAGATTATCCATGAATCAGGAAAAGTTGACCGGCAAGAACAGAAAATCTTCAATATTGAAGAACTCGCTGAGCTTTGTACCCATATAGAAGAAACTTGTGTGGGATTTGCAAAGTTCAACTTCTTTCAGATCGTGGATGCTACAGACAATTTCTCAGAGAGGAGAATACTTGGGTTTGGTGGATTCGGTACAGTTTATAAGGTAAATATGTGCCAATATCCTAACTAACTAACAAAGTGAATACCCGTCATCCTCGTCTTTCCAATAAAGAATTGATTTCTGTTGATCGAATGTTATTTGAACTCCCTAAGTAACCATTGCAGGGTCAGTTGCCCAACGGACTTAAGATTGCCATCAAAAGACTTGATGAGCATGCAACGATATTTGATTTCGACAGTGAATTGCAGCTTGCAAAGCTTCAGCATACCAATCTGATTAGGTTGCTGGGGTGGTGCATTCATGGGAAAGAAAGGATTCTTGTCTATGAGTTCATGCAAAATAGTTCCTTGGACCATTACATATCTGGTACATTTTCCGTATTATCAGAGATATTTTTCAAGCACACCTCCTTTAATTCCTAATAAATGTGCATGAATTCAAAACATCTACAGTTAAATGGAAGGCTACAGAGATCTAGTTTTCACCTGATTCTTTGTTGCTCGAATCATAAAAACTATTCTAGTTTGGTTTAGAGCAATTCGTCAACCGTTGATAAAAGTTGCAATTTGATTATCTTTTGCAGACAGAACAAAAGGGCAATTGCTAGACTGGTCTAAGCGATTCAAGATAATTACAGGGTTAACAGAGGGCCTTGTTTACCTGCATAAAGGCTCCATGTACTGCCTTGTCCATAGAGACTTGAAACCACATAATATCCTCTTGGATTATAACATGAGCCCGAAGATTACTGATTTTGGATCAGCTAGGACACTGAGTTCAGATGTAGCAGAAGGGCGCACGAGTAGGGTCGTGGGAACCAGGTATCAGCTGCCTACAATATTAATAATCACATATTCCCATCATTTGTTTTCAGATGTCCTAATCTCAGTCTTGACATCTTTTGTTTCACTTTTCAGTGGTTACAAAGCTCCAGAGTATGCATCTCGAGGAGTTTACTCAACGAAGACAGATGTGTTCAGCTTTGGCGTTTTGGTTCTGGTGATTATTAGTGGCCGAAAGAATATCATACTCGACAAGCGAGGGGATACTGTTGGTGATCTTGTACGAGATGTGAGTGAACTGAATATATGTCTGAAGCAAGATTTCTTATAGTTCACATTCACGAGATTTTACTTTTGTTGCCAGATTATTTTCCTTCTTTTGCGCTGCAGTTCTCTCATGTCTAGTTTGTTGAAAAACTATTTCAGGCCTGGCATATGTGGAAAGACCAGAGGTTGCATGAGCTTGTGGATCCGTTGTTAGGGGACAGATATGAAGTCGCTGAGATAACGAAATGCACTCAGGTGGCACTGCTTTGTGCTCAGGAAGATCCAGCAGACCGGCCCACCATGACAGATGTTGCTGCAATGCTGAACCCTGAATGCATAAGCTTACCAATGGAGCCTAAGCAACCCACCGCGCTGATCCATGGGTGTGCTGAGAGAGACACGACATCGACATACGTGGGCCAATCAAGCAGGACAATAGACATAACGATAACGAGTTCAGCTCCAATGTCGACTAGAGTTCGAATCATTCTAGACCCGGAGGTTTGATATGATGGAGAACATTCAGTAGCATATATAATAGTAAAAAAAATGTGAGTGAGGATTATGGGCTTTTTACTGCTCAGATAGCGTACATATTTGAGATATCAAAGACCAGTTTTGTGGAGTGAAATAAACATGTGTGTGTGGTTGGTACCAGCTACCAGACTGATTTTCCATGGGCTACATTGTAATGGAAACGTATGATGTTTCATGTTTCTCTGCTGCTACTCTAGCCAGTTCTTAGTGAAGTTTAGCATGTTTGGGAACAGTTATTCGCATGTCCTTTTATAGGGACATGAGAACAACTGTTTGCAAACCAAAACTGATACTTAGCCGGCACATTCAACTTGAGAAATGAGAAATCATCAAACTTCAACTTGACAAGCAGCTACCACAGAGCTTAGAGTTAAGATAAGGATCTGTAGCTGCACACACTACGAACACATCAGGATCTCGAAATAAGTGTTGTTCAAGATAAAGTTCTGAACTCTGAACTACAGTATTACAGTGGACACATCAGGATCTCAAAATAAGCGCTGTTCAAGATTTTTTAAAAAAAAATCTGAATGCACCATGCTGGTTAAGATGTTTAACTCTGAACTGAAGGCCTGAAAATTAACAAAGCATAATAAGGAAAACAATGCTACAAGCAGGCATTCTTCTGATTTTGGCACACCGTCAAGTGAACCCAATGCTACAAGCAGGCATTCTTCTGCAGGTCATTTGTGCTTTCTGAGGAGTTACAATCCAAGAATTGATGCTGACATCATGTCTAATCTTGCTCTTCTGGGCTTTAGCCTTTATGCAAGCAGAACTCATTTGTGCTTTCTCTGAGGCGTTGGAAAGATGGCAGGCAATTTGAATCCGAGTCTCTTGCCGCCAGTTCTAGCTATGCATGCCTGGGCCGACTCGGATTCAAAAACCATAGTCTCAGAACGACTTCGACTTGGATTCAAATTGCTTGCCGCCACTTTTTCTCTCCCGCGTTCTTATTTTCTTGCTCGCCTCGTTTCCCCAACTCCCGATCCATCTGATCTCGCCCACCGATCAGCCTCCCTCGATCCATCTTCCTCTCTCTCCCAGCGCCGGGTCGTTGCTCCTCGATCAACTCCGCGGCCGCGACCATGGCCGGCACCACGGTGCTCCCGCCGTCTCTGCTCCCGCGCCGTAGCGCCGCTGACCTGCACTCCTGCTCCTCCCGCGTGCGCGTGAACCCCGCCTTGATGGCCAACCCCGCGGCTGCCAAGAAGCCAAAGCGCCCCGGATCCGTGCGCGGCCAGCAACCGCCGCCGGCGAAGCGCGTACGCGGTGCCTGCTCCGGGGGCGAGCTCCATGTCGCCGTCCCCGCCAACATCAAGAACGGCAGCAAGCTTCCGTCTCCCAGCAGCGGCAAGGATCCGCTCCACTCCTCCGCAATCAAGAACCAGGTCTCCGAATCTCCGGCTGCCGCGACGCAATCGAAGCCGCAGATGAGCATGCGCGAACTGATCGCGAACGCTCGCCTCACCATGGCTCGCCTCGACAAGGCTCGATCTGCCTCCAAACAAGAGGCCAGCCGTCGGCAGGAGATCGAGCGCAGCAGAGCAGAGGCCCGGCGAAAGGTGGAGCAGATGACGGACACCGTGCAGTTCAACGACCCCTGGATCCATCACTCCGACGTGACCAAGTCCCCTGAGGAGCTGCTCCAAGCAAGACAGCACGCATGGCGTTATCAAGCTCGCCTCCTCGAGATGGCTCGTCGACGGGACTTTGCTCAAGCGATGCAAATCCACGGATGACTGCAGTGCACGGGTGATCGAAGCAGAGGAAGAAATTGCATCAGAGGAAGCAAAGCAGAGGAAGCAAAGGAACCAATTCCTTTCTTGAGTCCGTGTGGGTGAGTTAATCTAGTCCTTCCTAAACCATTCACACATGAGTTTCATTTAATCTTTGCATCTCTAGGTTCTGCACTTAATCACCAAGATTTCTAGTGTTCTTTCAATCCCTTTCAGTCATTAGTAATTTTACAAGAGTGTCAGCAGAGTCTCCATCTAGCTAGGCAGCAAAAACCTTGTTAAGATGTGTACGGCATAGTTACACTACATCCACACCTGGTCCTAAGTAAGGGTTTAAGTAAATAAAGGGCATTTTCAATAAATCAAAGTAAAGCAGATGAGCCTAAAATGGAAGCTCATGTACTGCAATTCCGGCACGAGACAGAGCGTAAAACGCACTCGCCGCAAAATCCAAAACGCCCGTTTGCTACCCGGCTTGTAGCAGGAAAAAAGGAGTAGAATTGAACTTGTCGATACACACAGTAATCATGTGAGCTGCCTAGCGTCTGGAGACTATGCTGACCCTCCTGTAAAATTAATCTTGGCTGACTTGGATTCTTAGGCATTGGCGTCGTGGTGAGTTAAAGTTGCAGTTTCTGACGAGTAGCATTGGTTGGTGAACTCTTGTGTGTATGTGTGAGTGAAGCTTTGAGCTAAGAAAGTCCTTGATGTACCAACTATCAAGTCCTACTGTAATCAATTTTGGATATGAATGAGAGAATAGTTGGTCTGAATTTTGCAGAGCATTTGCGTAATCTTTTCGTATCTATTTATTCTTGTATGCCTCTGTGGCTTCTTAAAGCATTCTGCTGCTCTAGTCGGAAAAGCTTCTTGGTGTTGGTGGTAGTCTTACATCAGAGGAAGCAAAGCAGAGGAACAGAGTCAGCAGTTTTCAGTAGCTGGGAAAATCAGAGGAAGCAAAGGAAGGGATGGAGTAGTTGCAAGTGTGTAGGAGTATTTCACTGGCATGTTTTCCAGTAGTGCGAGTGAGATTCTGAATTTGGCCATTAATTAGTGTGCATTATGATCACAATTGATCAATTTTAATTCAAGGGATTGTTTTATGTAGTAAAAGCATTGGATCTGATGTATGCAAGCATCTGCCACTAGCTCCATTTCTATGTTTTCATCTGTTGTATGTTCCCTCCTAATAACAATTCTTTTCATGACCAAAGAAGATTACTTCTGTGCTTCAACTATTCCAAATGACTGTTATTTTTCAGGAGAAGAACAGATATATGTGCCCCGTCTAGAAATTTTTACACCACAACAATTCAGAATTTGTTTGTCGCATTAGGAAGGCGCCAAAAAGCATGTCTCCTGAACTCCTGAATTTTGCAACTCCTACAAATTTCGTTCGGTACTGTTGCTGTATATGCCAGACCAGTTTCATGTCACACTGCAGAGAAAATCAATATTTGACGACAATTGTGTTTACTTCATTTAATTAACATATTCATTGACATTGATCCCCTGAGTTAAGGGAATTACAATGCATCATACATCATCTGAAGCTTTATAAAGATATGACTTCAGTGAAAGACAACACAATATTATCCATGAAGCTTCTATTAAAGTTTAGTTTATTTTCAAGTTCATAAGCTAGCGGCCTCTACAAATAATGAATCGATGATCTGCATGACAAAGAAAATGGAACAGCAGGCCTGCAAGAACAGAATACAGAAAACCCTCGACAACAAAGAATTAGTATTAAACCCTACACCTATCGCTCTCTCTCCCTTGTATGACAGGCTCTTCTTGAGCTAATTATATGAAAATTCAGGTGGGCAGTCTTTTCTGCCCCCCGGTGACGTTTCAAAAAAACAAAGAATTAGTGGAACTTTGCATGCGCACAGGAGAAAATTACCCAGGATTCACAGTGTTCAATTACTTTGAGATCGTGGATGCTACAGATAATTTCTTAGCGAAGAGATATCTTGGATATGGTGGATTTGCTACAGCCTACAGCATACAAGGTATTTGTAACCAAATAGAAAGGAACTAATTATGTAAATGCCTATGATGTCTAAACTCTATTTGTAATCGTTGCAGGGTCAGTTGCCCCATGGACTTGTGGTTGGCATCAAGAGATTCGATCACCGTGCAATGTTATCTGATTTCAGCAATGAACTGCAGCTTGCTAGGCTTCGGCATACAAGGGTAATAAGGATACTGGGGTGGTGCATCCATGGAGAAGAAAGGATTCTGATCTACAAGTTCATGCACAATGGTGCCTTGGACAATCACATATTTGGTATGTATCACTATCATCCGATTTATTTTATAAGACATGCTTCTTTGTATTCCGAGTATATATGTGCACAAATTTATCTACAGGTAAGTGTAGTGCTTGTTTTTACAGCAACTGATTTAAAGACTATTCTGATTTGATTTAGAGCATAATATAAATCTTATTTTATCTGAAAGCTTGTTGTTTCAACATTCCACAGACAGAATAAAAGGGCCATTACTAGACTGGTCTAAGAGACACAAAACTGTACTAACAATAAAACTGGGATATGTTTTTTGTGTTTCGGCTTCGGTTTGCATTCGGTTGGTTGGTTTTTATGCCCACCCTTGGTCGCCTAGTTGGGCCAAGGCCTAAGTTTTTTTTCTATTCCTGTTTTTTAATATTATTGTTCATAAATTAAAACATGTTTGTGTTTTAAAAGAAGTTGATATTTTTTAAATTACGTTGTTTGAAATTTGTATTAAAAAAATTTCTATTGTTGGGTATTTATTTACAATGTTGGAAAAGTGTTCAAGTTTCTTAGATATTTCATACATTATTTAAAATTCCAAAATTCTGACAAATTTTATGAAACGATTAGGATATAAACAAAAGTTCATGTTGATAGATAATGCCAGAAATTGTAAATAACAGAAGCATTTAAATTAGAAAAAACTACATGCTCACGGATGCACCCGTCTGGCCTAGTTTGCCACACTTCTCTCAACTTGTGGTTTTCTTGGACTATGCATAAATGACCGAACTTCTTGCAGCAACTTAGCACAAACATATGAGGCATCCATGTCACACCGTATGCAAGTTGCGACACGTCCGACCATTTATCGGCATTTTGAACGAGAAAATTCTAGAAATTGCAACATGCCGAAAACCTGGCACCTTGAATTTGTCATACAAGGCCATGGAACAAAATTGGGGCCATTTCAAGGATGTCAAAAAACAATGTGCTCTCAGGTGGAGCTTTCTGGCATACCCGAACACCCTTCATTGCACATGGTGTTTTTATGTACATCCCTGAAATGACCCCAACTTTTACAAGCAGGTGGGCACTAGGGCACACCCATGGTAGGAATCCATATCAGGTTTGAATGACTTCTGACACCATATGCAAGTTACGACACGTCCAACCATTTATTGGCCTTTTTGACTAAGAAAACTCTAGAAAATGGAAAACTTGTCGAAAACCAAACAACTTGGCACGGGGCCTTGAATTGTCCATACTAGGCCATGGAAAAATGAAGTCATTTGACGGATGTAAAAAAACACATGCTCTCAAACAGAGCCTTCTGGCCTACCCGGACACCCCATGTTGAACATGGTAAATTTTTAACATCCTTGAAATGACCCCAACTTTTGCCATCGTATGGGTATGACCATGGTACGTATGCATACCAGGTTTGAAGGACTTCCGACACATTATGCACATTGCGACACGTACGACCATTTATCAATATTTTTCATCAAGAAAACTCCATAAAATGCAAAGCTTGTCGAAAATACAAACAAATTGGCATGGTGCCTTGAATTGGACATACAAGGCCATGAAAAAAATGGGGTCATCTGATGGATGTTGAGAAATAATGTGCTCGCAAACAAAGCCTTCTGGCCTACCCGAACACCTAACATTGTACATGGTGTATTATTGGATATTCTTGGAATGACCCAAACTTTTGCCAGCAGGTTCATTCCAGATTTGAAGGAAAAAGTATTTAAATCATAATTCCAACATGTACTTTAAACTGTTATTATTCATTTTAAACATAACTAGTAAATACAAAAAGATAAAATTGAAACAGTAAATGCTTTTTAAAAGAATTTAAAATCATAATTTAAAACAGTTATTAAAACTATAATTTTGTGTAGGATCTAAAGTATGTTTAGAGGGGGGGTGATTAGACTACTTGACCAAATAAAATCTAGCATTTTTCCAATTTTATGTCTTGGTAGATTTTAACAACTTAACACAAGTCAAGCAATCAACCTACACATGCAATTCTAAGAGTATATCAGCGAAATGTAAATCATTGCATATGAAGGTAAAATGGAGGAGTTTGGAGAGAGCAAACGCAATGTAGACACGGAGATTTTTGGCGTAGTTCCGATAGGTGGTGCTATCGTACATCCATGTTGATGGAGACTTCAACCCACGGAGGGTAACAGTTGCGCGAGTCCATGGAGGGCTCCACCAATAAAGGGTCCACAAAGAAGCAACCTTGTCTATTCCACCACGGCCATCGCCCACGAAGGACTTGCCTCACTTGGGTAGATCTTCACGAAGTAGGCGATCTCCTTGCCCTTACAAACTCCTTGATTCAACTCCACAATCTTGACGGAGGCTCCCAAGTGACACCTAACCAATCTAGGAGACACCACTCTCCAAAAGGTAATAGATGGTGTGTTGATGATGAACTCCTTAATCTTTTGCTTCAAATGATAGTCTCCCCAACACTCAACTCTCTCTCACAGATTTGGATGTGGTGGAAAGATGATTTGAGTGGAAGCAACTTGGGGAAGGCTAGAGATCAAGATTCTTGTGGTAGGATTGGAATGTCTTGGTCTCAACACATGAGTAGGTGGTTCTCCTCAGAAAATGAGTAGTGGAAGTGTAGGCACGTTCTGATGGCTCTCTCACAAATCGAGAAGGGGGTGGAGGGGTATATATAGCCTCCACACAAAATCTAACTGTTACACACAATTTACCAAACTCGGTGAGACCGAATAGTGAAACTCGGTCAGACCGATCTGGTTCAAAATGTGAACGTTGGGCTTTTCGGTGGAACCGACAAGATCAACTCGGTGGGACCGATGCGCTAGGGTTAGGGAAAAACCTCATCTCGGTGAGACCGATCACATGAACTCGGTGAGACCGATTTCAGTAATAAGCAAACAGAGACTTGGTCAGGCAAACTCGGTGGGACCGCGAAACGTTACGAAAAGGAAACAGAGAGTTTGCATTGCAAACTCGGTGGGACCGATCGCTCATCTCAGTGAGACCGAAACATTACGAAGGGAAACAGAGAGTTTGCAATCCCATCTCGGTGAGACCGAGATCCCTATCGGTGAGATTGAACTGATTAGGGTTTCTGGCTATGGCTATGTCAAGTGAACTTGGTGGCGCTGGATAGATCAAATCGGTGGGGGCCAAGTTTGACTTTAGGTTTAGGACATATGTGGAAATGAGAAAGTGGTTGAGGGCTTTTGGCAATCACTAAGCATTTTGAGCAAGCAAGCCATTAAGCAACACCTCACCCCCTTTTAATAGTATTGGATTTTCCTATGGACTTGATCTTGGATCACTAAAATGAAAATGAAGAGTCTTGAGCTTTTGCCAATATGTGTCCTTAGCATTTTGAGGGGTCCACATCTCTAGTCCATGCCATACCAATCATTAAACTTTCTGAAACATTAATCTTGAATGGATATTAGTTCAATGAGCTATATGTTGTTATGAATACCAAAACCACCCGGGGATTAGTTGCACTTCCAATCTCCCCATTTTTGGTAATTGATGACAACATATAGATCAAAGCTTCGACAGATGATAATAAAAATGAATTACATCGTCTCTTTGAGAAGTATGTGATAAGCAAGAGCTCCCCTAAATTTGTGCATTATTTAAAATTTGCTTTTGAATGCAAATGCACAACCGATTAGGATCATGGGTTACTCTTCCATGTCATATACATCTTGGTGGAGCTCTCAAAATGATAGAATGTGAAATATGCACTCATCACCAAGGCAAGATATGAATGATCATACATAAGAGATAGAATATCATCATTCAAGCACACAATAAAGCATAATATGATCAAACACATGATCATAGGAGTATCTCACACACAAGCACAAATAGTGTATCAACCAAACAAGCAAGCAAAAAGGCAGCAAGAGAGACAAAAGAGGCAAAACTCTCTCTCTCTCTCTCAACCTATGATCTATATACTTTCTCCCCCTTTGGCAACAAGTTACCAAAAAGCTTGAAAATTCATAGTGCTATGCGGCTCTCTAAGCACGACCTCCGGGAGCTCCGGTGTGCGAAGGTGGCGTGGAGAGGAGTCCTGCAACAAATGCATCTGAAGAGGTCTATGGAGCTGGTGGAGTTGCAACTGGAGGAACAACATAGGTTGTAGCTGCTGGTGCTGAAGTAGTAGCTCTAGTGTCACGGGCTGGCACAGCTGCAGACCTTTGTGCCCTTGGCACTCTCTGAAAAACTTCAGTGGTAGCTCTCCCTCTTCTCTCTTCAGCCTCTTCTTGGAGTTGCTCAATTGTAGTCTAGATCTCTGTGACCTTCAAGTCTAGATCATAAAACTTTGTCTTGATGATCCTCTCAAGACTCTCTTGTTTTTGAATCAGGGTTGACAATCCTTTCTCAATTCTCACAGTGGCCTTAAGCAGATAGCTAAGCTAATCCTGCTTGGTCTTGAGGTGTACAGCTGAAGCATCTGGAACTTGTGAAGATTGTGCTGCCTTCTCTGCCTTTGCTTTTTCCCTCTTCTCCTGAGCCTCTACTGATGTAGGATGTGATGCATCCATGACAACCTCATTGTCCTCAAATTCAGGCAACAAGGAAGGTGCTCCTTGTCCAAAAGATATATGCCTTTGCCCATCTTGGAGTTGATGATCATCTAAATGTGTGGAGCATAGCCACATGATCCCTTTTGATCAGCAGCAATCCTCTTTATTGTCTCAACTATCAAGGTCATCACCTTGAACTTCTCTGGCACATCAAACATATGCAGAAAATTAATTGAATGCCCTCTGATCATCCAGTCATCTCTAGACTTGGGCAGCAATGTGTGCCTTAGAATAGTGTTGATGGTGGGCAGCCCAGACAGCAGATAGTATACTGAGCCATACTTGTGAGTCTCTAATGCAGCATCAGGAATCTCCTTATACATGTGTGCCATGGAGTTGTGTCCTTTCCTGGGCTTGGCATATACATTTGTGTCATCCTCTTGTTCTTAGGATCATTGATAATCTGGGCCCACTTAGCAACAGAAGACTGGTACCCTGTACCCTCAATCATCCAGACAATTTTACCATCTGGGTAAAAATGTGCAATGGAGTAGAACTGCATCACCATCTCATCATTCCATTTAGCGAGCTTCTGACCAATAAACTTATCAACTCCAGTCAGTCTGAGGCTGTCATGAAATCCTGGGAAATAATCTGCATTGTTGTCAATGTACTCCCAATCAACCCATCTCATATCACTGACTATGGACTTCTTGTCCAAGAGCACTGTCTCATAGAAGTCCTGCTGCTCCTTGGTGTGGAACCTGTAATCTACATCAGTCCTTCTCTTGGTGGCATATGGGTCTGTCTATCTCCATAGCCTGAGACCTGCATCTTTCCTCAGCTTCATATTCTCAGCCACTGGATGTGTATCATCATGATCTGGTATCTTGGGTTTTAACTTTCTGAGCACTTGGGCATCTTCTTCTTCTTCAACTTCAGGCACTGGTCCTTGTTCTTCTCAGCAGCTGGGATGTTCCTTGTTGATCTCTTAGGTGCTATTGGCTTAGAAGCTTGTGTAGCAGCAGCAGCAGCCTTGGGGGCAGTCTTGGGATTTGATGGAGCATCCCCTGACTTGATGGCATCCCCCATCAGCTTCTGAGTTTTGGCAGGAGGTGCAGCTGGCTCTTCCTCCTCCTCTTCATCTGATGACCTGATCATGGATGGCTTCCCAATCACTCTAGCCATGGTCTTCTTGACCCTTTCCTTTCTCTTCTTGCCCTCAGCAGCCTCTTTTGGCTCAAGAATGAGCTCAATTGCTTCCTGTGTTGAGGCTCTGGCTTTGGACATGTGAATCATTCTGGCTGGTGCCTTCTTCTTCAGACCTGGCTTGGTTGCAGCTGCGGTGTGATACGTCTCCAACATATCTATAATTTTTGATTGTTCCATGCTATTATATTATCTATTTTGGATGTTTATGGGCTTTATTATACACTTTTATATTATTTTTGGGACTAACCTATTAACCGGAGGCCCAACCCAAATTGCTGTTTTCTTGCCTATTTCAGTGTTTCGAAGAAAAGGAATATCAAACGGAGTCCAAACGGAATGAAACCTTCGGGAGAGTTATTTTTGGAACGGAAGCAATCCAGGAGACTTGGAGTAGACGTCAAGGAAGCTTCGAGGTGGCCACAAGGGTCCAGGGCGCGGCCTACCCCTCTGGGCGCGCCCCCCACCCTCGTGGCTCCCCTGACCGACTTCTTTCGCCTATATATATACTCATATACCCTAAAAACCTCGAGGAGCACCATAGATCGAGAGTTGCGCCGCCGCAAGCCTCTGTAGCCACCAAAAACCAATCGAGACCCTATTCCGGCACCTTGCCGGAGGGGGGATCCCTCATCGGTGGCCATCTTCATCATCCCGGCGCTCTCCATGATGAGGAGGGAGTAGTTCACCCTCGGGGCTGAGGGTATGTACCAGTAGCTATGTGTTTGATCTCTCTCTCTCTCTCTCTCTCTCTCTCTCTCTCGTGTTTTTGAGGTGATATGATCTTGATGTATCACGAGCTTTTCTATTATAGTTGGATCTTATGATGTTTCTCCCCCTCTACTCTCCTGCAATGAATTGAGTTTTCCCCTTGAAGTTCTCTTGTCGGGTTGAGTCTTTAAGGATTTGAGAACACTTGATGTATGTCTTGCCGTGCTTATCTGCAGTGACAATGGGATATTCACGTGATCTACTTGATGTATGTTTTGGTGATCAACTTGCGGGTTCAATGAACTTATGCATAGCGGTTGACACACGTTTTCGTCTTGACTCTCCGGTAGAAACTTTGGGGCACTCTTTGAAGTACTTTGTGTTGGTTGAATAGATGAATCTGAGATTTTGTGATGCATATCGTATAATCATGCCCACGGATACTTGAGGTGACATTGGAGTATCTAGGTGACATTAGGGTTTTGGTTGATTTGTGTCTTAAGGTGTTATTCTAGTACGAACTCTATGATAGATCGAACGGAAAGAATAGCTTCGTGTTATTTTACTACAGACTCTTGAATAGACCGATCAGAAAGGATAACTTTGAGGTGGTTTCGTACCCTACAATAATCTGTTTGTTTGCTCTCCGCTATTAGTGACTTTGGAGTGAATCTTTGTTGCATGTTGAGGAATTGTTATATGATCTAATTATGTTATTATTGTTGAGAGAACTTGCACTAGTGAAAGTATGAACCTTAGGCCTTGTTTCCTACCATTGCAATACCGTTTACGCTCACTTTTAGTTACCTTGCTGTTTTTATAATTTCAGATTACAAAAACCTATATCTACCATCCATATTGCACTTGTATCACCATCTCTTCGCCGAACTAGTGCACCTATACAATTTACCATTGTATTGGGTGTGTTGGGGACACAAGAGACTCTTTGTTATTTGGTTACAGGGTTGCTTGAGAGAGACCATCGTCATACTATGCCTCCCACGGATCTATAAACCTTAGGTCATCCACTTGAGGGAATTTTGCTACTGTCCTACAAACCTCTGCACTTGGAGGCCCAACAACGTCTACAAGAAGAAGGTTGCATAGTAGACATCAAGCTCTTTCCTGGCGCCATTGTCGGGGAGGTGAGTGCTTGAAGGTATATCTTTAGATCTTGTAATCGAATATTTTAGTTTCTTGTTTTATCACTAGTTTAATACTTTAATCTATAAAAGAAAACTACAAAAAATGGAATTGAGGATGCCTCATATGCTTCATCTTTTTAATGTCCTCCGTGAAAATAAGGATTCCGATTATTGTGCTCAATTGCTAGAGGAAGAATGCATTAAAATGTTTGGCAGCAAATCTTTGAATGATGAGCATGATTGCAGTGTTGTTAGTATGAATTCTCTGAATACCCATGATGCTAATGATATGCAAAGCTACAAGCTTGGGGAAGCTATGTTTGATAAAGAAGATATTTTTTGTCCCCCAAGTTTTGATGAGCAAATTTATTATGATGAAAGCATGCCTCCTATTTATGATGATTATTGTGATGACACGTATGCTATAAAGAATAAAGATAACCATGAAAATTGTCATCTTGATTTTAATTTTCAATTGGATTATGCTTCACATGATAGTTATTTTGTCGAGTTTGCTCCCTCTACTATTGATGAGAATAAATTTGCTTATGTGGAGAGTAGTAAAATTTCTATGCAAGTAGATCATGAAAAGAATGATTTACGTGCTGGTTATATTGTTGAATTCATTCATGATGCTACTGAAAATTATTATGAGGGAGGAATATATGCTTGTAGGAGTTGCAATGATATCAAGTTTCCTCTCTATGTGCTTAAAGTTTTAAAGTTATGCTTGTTTTGCCTTCCTATGCTAGTTGATTATTGTTCTCATAAGTTGTTTTCTCACAAAATCCCTATGCATAGGAAGTGGGTTAGACTTAAATGTGCTAGTCATATTCTTCATGATGCTCTCTTTATGTTTCAATTCTTATCTTTTATGTGAGCATCATTGAAATCATCATGCCTAGCTAGGGGCGTTAAACGATAGCGCTTGTTGGGAGGCAACCCAATTTTACTTTTGTTCTTTGCTTTTTTGCTACTGTTTAGTAATAAATAATTCATCTAGATTCTGTTTAGATGTGGTTTTATGTTTTAATTAGTGTTTGTGCCAAGTAGAACCTATAGGATAACCTACGGTGATAGTTAATTTGATCTTGCTGAAAAACAGAAACTTTTGCGCGCACGAGAATAATTTTAATAAATCGCAGAAATGTGATTTTTAGTTTATTCTTTTTTGCAGTAGATCAATAGATAAATTTCCTTGGACTTCGTAGGATTTTTAGAGTTTCATAAGTATTCGAAAGTTACAGATTGCTACAAACTGTTCTGTTTTTGACAGATTCTGTTTTCTATGTGTTGTTTGCTTATTTTGATGAATCTATGAGTAGAATCGGAGGGTATGAACCATAGAGAAGTTGGAATACAGTAGATATTACACCAATATGAATTTAGAATAAGTTCACAACAGTACCTCAGTGGTGGTTTTATTTTCTTATACTAACAGAGTTTACGAGTTTTCTGTTGAGTTTTGTGTTGTGAAGTTTTCAAGTTTTGGGTAAAGATTCGATGGACTATGGAATAAGGAGTGGCAAGAGCCTAAGATTGGGGATGCCCAAGGCACCCCATGGTAATATTCAAGGACAATCAAGAGCCTAAGCTTGGGGATGCCCCGGATGGCATCCCCTCTTTCGTCTTTGTTCATCGATAACTTTACTTGGAGCTATATTTTTATTCACCACATGATATGTGTTTTGCTTGGAGCGTCATTTTCTCTTGTTTTGTTTTGCTTGCTGTTTGAATAATATCCCAAGATCTGAAATTCTTAAATGTTAGAGATGTTAAGAAACGTAGTAATTTCAAAAAATTTCCTACGCACACGCAAGATCATGGTGATGCATAGTAACGAGAGGGGAGAGTGTCGTCCACGTACCCTCGTAGACCGAAAGCGGAAGCGTTAGAACAACGCGGTTGATGTAGTCGTACGTCTTTATGGCCCGACCGATCAAGCACCAGAAGCACGCCACCTCCGAGTTCTAGCACACGTTCAGCTTAATGACGTCCCTCGAACTCAATCCAGTCGAGTGTCGAGGGAGAGTTCCGTCAGCACGACGGAGTGGTGACGATGATGATGTTCTACCATTGCAGGGCTTCGCCTAAGCACCGCTATAATATTATCGAGGAGGACTATGGTGGAGGGGGGCACCGCACACGGCTAAGAGATCAATGATCTATTATTGTGTCTAGAGGTTCCCCCCGCCCCCGTATATAAAGGAGCAAGGGGGAGGGGCAGCCGGCCAGGGAGGAGGCGCGCCAAGGGGAGTCCTACTCCCACCGAGAGTAGGACTCCCTCCCTTCCTTGTTGGATTAGGAGAAGGGGGGAAAGAGGAGGGAGAGAGAGGAA
>NC_041393.1:603249490-603258246 GCF_002162155.2 Triticum dicoccoides | reverse complement strand
CGCCGCCCTCTCCTTGTCCTATTCGGACTAGGGGGGAGGGGCACGCGGCCCTGCCCTGGCCTCCTCTCCTCTTCTCCACTAAGGCCCACTATGGCCCATTAAGCCCCCGGGGGGTTCCGGTAACCCCTCGGTACTCCGGTAAAATCCCGATTTCACCCGGAACACTTCCGACATCCAAATATAGGCTTCCAATATATCAATCTTCATGTCTTGACCATTTCGAGACTCCTCATCATGTCCGTGATCACATCCGGGACTCCGAACAACCTTGGGTACATCAAAACTCATTTTAACATATAATGAGGCTAGCCAACTCGTCTCCACGGTTGTCCCGATTTGCTTCAGTTTCGTCCGTTGGATGTTGGTCAAACAACAGTTTTCTTTGTTCGTTGACGTTGGATCTTCGGTTGTTTTTGTTTTGACCGTAGGGTGAGTTCATGCAGGCCATGACCTGTGGGCTCGGGCTCTCATCAGATTGGCTGGGTGAGCCATTTTTGGGTGCTGGGCGGCCGATCCTGCAATGCCGCGTGCGCGAGCATCACGGGCGAGCGTGCGTCGTGGCCTCTGCGCGTTGTCTCCATTTCCATTCGCCCCTCTATTCAATTGTATGTGGTTCCCGCTGACCCGCTGTAGGTGGGCCTGCCATCTCCTTGGACCCGCGAGTCGGTGACGTGGTTGTTGTTTTTGTGTGTGCGCGCGACCTCCCGTGTCTGGGTTGGCTCGGGTGACGTAGTGATTCTGTTGACCGTGTCTCACGTATGGAGCAGACACCATGGGCAGAAATCACATATTTGACCTGAGGCCCAAATCAAATCACAAACTGACCTACTTTCAAAAAAAATTCACTCTGCTGACCCTTTAGTGTGGTGCCCGACAGCTGGGCGCCGCACACTACTATGCAGCGCCTCTGCCTTAGGCGTTGCACCTCCTGCCAGCGTGGCACCCCTGGTCCAGCTGCGGCCCCACAGACAGCACTGCAGCGCCTAAGCCTTAGGCGCCACACATGTAATGTGCAGCGCCTAGCTCGTGGGCGCTGCACAGTCTGTGTTCCACTTGGGCTGGCCCCACCCTCTTTCCCCTCCCACCCCCACCCCACACACCCCCACCCCACCCAAACCCTTAGGCTTGCGGCCCTCCTCTCTTCCCCTCTCCCCCCTCTCAAATCCTTCTCAAATCTTGCAAATCCGGAGTATTTGACCGTGGATTTCGAAGCCAACCCCTCCCTTAAGGCAATCTCCTCCGATCCCCTCGTTTTCATCCATAGGAATTGTCACATTTGGTCAAATCTTGCTAGTGTGGGGGAAACCCTAGTTTTGACTTGGATTTGCAAATCTGTGTTGAATGATGTTATGTTTCTTTGCTAACTTGGGTTGGTTAAGCTTCCATAGTATGCTAGGGTTAGGGTTATGTGTGTTGGTGTTGGTGTTAGGGTTATGCTATGTTTATGGTTGTTATATATGTTAGGGCATATGTGTGCAAATATTTTTCTTAAGTATTTGATTATTGTAGTGCAAATATGGTTGTTATGCTATGTTTATTTGATTATTTTTCTTAAATATTTTTCTTAAGCATATGTGTGCATATATGTGTGTTTTTGATTATTGTAGGGATGGGGAGAACATGTGTTTATGTTCATCATGTGGATAGAGAGGCCTTTTTGAAAGGCAATGTTGAGACGGACCCGGATGAGCTTGACACGGTGTTTGAGAGTAGTCCTAGCTATGCGGAGCTTTTGGAACAAGTGAGGAAAGATTTGAATTGGATGGACCCAAGTGACGTTGTTGAGTTCGAGGGAAGGCATAATGTTGGTTTTGGAATGCACATCCGTTGGAAGATAATGCGTGTGAACTCCGAGCAACGTTGGGTTGCATACAAGGAGACGGTTGCCGAATCTCTAGACAAGGCTCTTGAGTTATTTGTCTCCAAGAAGGTTGAGTCTACTTTGAATTTAGACTTGAACCGGAACCCCTCCCCGTTGGTTGCTAGCACTCCCCCACCCATGAACCAAGATCAAATGAGTGAACCTCAATTCACGCAACAAGATTGGCCAACATTGAGCCCGACTCCAAACAACCAAAATGAAGGTTTTGAAGAGGAGAATGATGAGTACGAGGAGGATGACAACGAAGTTGACCTCCATGACAACAATGTGGGTGATCTCGACCAATATCATGTGCAAGAGACAATGGACACATGGACATGCCAGTCCAGAGAGCACCAGGAGCATTCCAGTAGGTTTTGCACCCTCAAAAACTGCTAAGTCCGTGTGCAGCGCCTAAGGCCAAGGCGCCACACTACACAGTGCAGCGCCTTGTCCCTGGGCGCTGCACAGTAGGGTGCAGCGCCTAGCCTTTGGGCGCTGCACACTGACTTAGCAGTTTTTGGGGTGGAAAAGCTACTGGAACGCCGGCATAAAATTTGTGTTTGTTCAAATTGCTGTGATGCTGCCATATGTCATATGTGTTCAAAGAAACTAAACATCTAATATTTCAAATAAACTAAACATCTAATATTTCAAATAAACTAAACATCTAATATTTCAAATAAACTCAACATCTAATATATATCTAAACAAACATCTCATATATGTCTACAAAAAACAACATCTCATAGTTATGTATAAAAATAGGCATCTCATATATATCTAAAAAAACTAAACAATCTAGGGTTTCACTAATAAGAATCATATATTGTGAACTAATAAATAACACTACGGTACTACCAATATGAATACACATCCTAAATCGAGCAAATCAAACAAATCAAGGGTTCCATCAAATCTTGGACAAATCTCTAAAATGGCAACAAATTTACGGAGCAAAAGAAAGAGAACCGAAGAGTTTACCTAGTAGGATGGATTGGGGATCAAATCCACGGATCAAATCTTCAGATCGGAGAGGGATGAGGGGGGATTAGATGGGGGCGCCGCCGCTGCTCTCTGTCCAGAGAGCGGAGAGATGAAGAAACTGCCTGGTCGGGCTGGGGCGGCCGCGCTTAAGGCACTGTGCAACGCCTAAGGTATAGACGCTGCACGTCACAGTGTGGCGCCTATCCCTTAGGCGCTGCACAGGTGCGTGTGTGGCCGCAGCTGGACCAGGGCTGCCACGCTGGCAGGAAGTGTGGCGCCTAAGTGATGGGCGCTGCACAGTAGGGTGCGGCGCCCAGCTGTCGGGCGTCACACCGAAGAGTCAGCAGAATGAAATTTTTTCGTGACCAGGTCAGTTTGTGATTTGATTTCTGCCTCAGGTCAAATATGTGATTTCTGCCGACACCATGGCCATGCCGCGTCGCGTCGTGGGGCGTAGACAGCTGCTTTTTTGGGCCGTGTGTTACTCTGTTTATCGGCGCGCTCGGGCACTGCCACCTGGGTCCCGCTTCCCTTGACCCTACTCGTCATTGGGGATCATCTATTTATCTGTGTTCGCTTTGACCCGTCGCCCATCTCTGCGCCTTCTGTTCGAGTGGGTGGTTTCTCTGCTCGGGTTGGTGGCTCGGTTAGATTTGCTCGTCCGCCCGCGTATTGCCGCCGTGCTGCGGACTGTGGGCACCATGCTGGGATGGCCCGCTGATCTGTGACCCGTCCCCGTCGTCTTGGGTGTGGCTTGCTTGGTGCCATGCTGCTGTGCCCGACGCGCGGCCGGGGCGCAGTGGACGTGCGTGTGTCACTCCGTGGGCTCGCTGCCGCGTCGCGTGCGTCTGCCATGCCCAGGCTGCTGAGTGCCCTTCTTCCTTGTCTCCACCCCGCTGCAGCCTCTCCTCGTGGTCGTGGCTCGCCTAGCTTCCTTCGACTGTCCTCTGCTGCGGTCTGTTGCGGTGGCCTCATTTGCTCTATGGGCGCCGCTGGTTGGGTTCGTGCTGCTGTTCTTCTTGTGTTCTTCCCCACGCCTCTCTTCTTGCTTCGCTCTACTGATTTCACGTAGTTGGGCTTCCTTCGATTGTGTGCAGCTTGGTTCGACTTGCCGTTGTCGCCTGCGTTGAGCTGTGGGTCTTTCTGTCCTTCTCGTTCTGGTTAGTGGGCGCCCCTTCTACTTGCCTATAAGATGTTTGATGAAATGCGCTCGTGATGTTCGGTGAAATGCATCTGTGCTAACGTTTGTTCTATGGTTTAGGTTGTTTTCCTCGTCTGTCCTGATGTTTGGATTGCGTGCTCCTCCTTCCTAGCTTTGGTAAATAGGCTGTTCTTTTGCTTCTCTGAACCGCTACGAGCCGCGATTGTTTCTTGCTTGCATTTGCATCTTTCATCCCGTGCTTGTCTTTTGACCTGTTCTTTTCTAAATTGCGCAGGTTGTACGATCTCGCCCGTTGCTGCTTGCCATTTGGTTATGTGGTACAGTGTGAATCCGGTGGCAGCCCAGATCTGAACTGCGCATAGGGGCCGGTGTTCTCGGCCAGATTTGGGCGTTCTTGCTGACTTTCTGTCTAACCTATCCACAAGTATACTCAGTGGCGGAGCTAGCTCCCGACGACCTGGGGCAGCTACCCGGGCTGCTCCGGCCATTCTTCACTAAAAATACAAAGAAACCATGATCAGCATTACTAATTACTTGGGCAAATGCTGGGCAACATCGTCGTGTAAAGACTTTGCCCCGGCTCCTTCAGCTGGCTGGCTCCGCCACTGAGTATACTAGCCCATTTCTGTTTATTTGATTTTCCTTTCCAAGTGCATGGTTTAATTTATCCTGGTTTGCATACCTTTTTTATGTTACCTTGGTGGTCGATGCAGAATCACAAATGCAAAATGAGATGCGCAAATGTGACGACAGACCTATGATTCGCGTTCACAACTTGTTCTTGTTAAAAGAACTACTCTACAAGTTTGTTGCAAGTTACAGTAATTGTGAGGATATGATACCTTATAGAAATGATGCCTTAGTGTTTCTTGCTTGCATCTGCATTGTTGCATGCCATGATTGTGTTCTGACCAGTTCATTTCTGTATTTTACAGGTTGTATGATCTTGTCCGTTGCTGCATCTCCGTTCTGCTCGTTGCTTCATCGCCGTTACAATTTTTGAGATATCTAAGCTGACGTCTCGAATAGTTCAGAACATTCAGTCGGAACTGCAGGAGTCATCTTCACCTTAATCTAAAATAAGAAGGTTTTCCTTTTGCTAGATCTCTGAAAAATCTGTAGTGGAGTAAGCGCTGGCATTACCTATTGCTCTAGTTTTTGAAGTTAATTGCAGCTGGCAAAGCTTGCACTAATGTTTTGAGTTCCATTGTTCGCTGTGTGGAAGTTACTGAATTCTATAGTAGTGGAACACTTGTTCTGGTCTGGTCATCCTGTAATTTTCCTTTTTGCAGCTTAACTATTGTAGGGTAGACAGACTCTATACATACTGAAGAAATGTGCCCGTCCGACAGTCCTTCATGCTCAGTTGTAGACTTGTAGTGATAGCTTTGGGTACTGTATGCACTCTTTCATGTAATTGTGTTACCCCGGCGAAATTTATAACTATGATCTCACATACTTCAACTTAGATCTCAGGAAGCGCGGGTGCACTACATTATGGAATGAAGGGAGCATCTTATACTGAGTTTATGAGGAAACAACTGGACTGATGTTAATAATCCAGTGTTGACAATAAAAAAAGGTGGAAGCACATTGAGTGGCTTTAGTTTTGTTACCGGACGTACAATGTACCTTTACTGCACTGTTATGGATTCAGATAAACTGGGCGTGGTGCATGCCTTTGTATTGTGTTCGTGAATGTTGCTTTCTCCATGTCAAGTCTTTTGTTCTTAGAAAAAAACTCTTTTGTTGCATCCACATTAACCATATATATACATTTTCCATATATATTTCTATTTCTTTTGTTCGAATTGTAACTTGTTGGTACAAAATAAAGGCCTCAATTTGCCAATAATTCTTTTCCCTAATTTATTTTTTGCAAATAGCTCTTGGTTTAAATCTGGGTCTTGTGGTGCTGGAGAAGGACGTGTGGCACACATTCTTCTCAGCTATCTTCTCCTCTGATTGGGCCCAGCCCAGCAAACATTCATGTGCCGGATAAGCTACTTTTGGAAGCTTTGGTATATATTTTGAGCAAATATTTCCTTTCTTTAATGCATGATAGAACATCCAACAGCAAGCAATATAAGAAAAAACTTTGGTACAATTGCAATATATTATAGGATAAAAATATATCCTCTACCATGCTAACCATTCATTTGCAAAGTTATCTAAAAAGACATATCAATCCAAATAACAAGGCCATTGTACCAAGATCACCCAAGTGCATTCTTAAGTTAAGCAAAATACTTGCATTTAATTCTTGGTTTGGATTGGGCTTTTTTGCCATTCAGTGCAACGGGAGTTTGCATGTTTGGATAGCCATATCTTAATAAATTATGGGTTTGATCTTTAAATGTGCTTGAACATAATCAAGTCAAGGAAGATGTCGCGTCGCATCTTCGTGGAAAGTAGAGTTGTCTCTCATATACCTACCTTGCGCCATTTGGTTCTAGGTTATCCATTAAGATAACAAAATATGCATGCTCAAGTATATATTTTCAAAGATAAACTATCCTTCATTTTCATCTTAAAGGGTTTGAGTTAGTACCCTAAGTGGTTACTAAAACCTACTTCTAATGAATTCAAATATTTGCAAAACACTTGGGTTTGACATGGTCTCTGCACTTGCCCAAACATAAAGTTACTGAAAAAATGCATATTTTCAACGCGTGCATGGTTTTAAATGGGTCTCTGCGCCATTTGGCACAACTGGTCATCTAGTAAACTCATAATATAACCGTCATTGAAACTTTAAGCGTGCGGACTGATGACCCACAAGTGTATGGGATCTATCGTAGTCCTTTCGATAAGTAAGAGTGTCGAACCCAACGAGGAGCAGAAGGAAATGATAAGCGGTTTTCAGTAAGGTTTTCTCTGCAAGCACTGAAATTGTAGGTGATAGATAGTTTTGTGATAAGATAAATAGTAACGAGTAACAAGTAAATAAAGTAAATAAAGTGCAGCAAGGTGGCCCAATCCTTTATGTAGCAAAGGATAAGCCTGGACAATTTCTTATAATGAGAAAAGAGCTCTCGAGGACACATGGGAATTATCATCAAGCTAGTTTTCATCACGCTCATATGATTCGCGTTCGGTACTTTGAAAATTTGATATGTGGGTGGACCGGTGCTTGGTTACTGCCCTTACTTGGACAAGCATTCCACTTATGATTAACCCCTATTGCAAGCATCTACAACTACAAAAGAAGTATTAAGGTAAACCTAACCACAACATTAAACATATGGATCCAAATCAGCCCCTAACGAAGCAACGCATAAACTAGGGTTTAAGCTTCTGTCACTCTAGCAACCCATCATCTACTTATTACTTCCCCATGCCTTCCTCCAGGCCCAAATAATGGTGAAGTGTCATGTAGTTGACGTTCACATAACACCACTAGAGGAAAAGACAACATACGTCTCATCAAAATGTCGAACGAATACCAAATTCACATGACTACTAATAGCAAGACTTCACTCATGTCCTCACGTAACTACTCACAAAGCATATTCATGTTCATAATCAGAGGAGTAATAATATGCATTAAGGAACTGAACATACGATCTTCCACCAAGTAAACCAATTAGCATCAACTACAAGGAGTAATCAACACTACTAGCAACCCACAGGTACCAATTTGTGGTTTGGATACAAGATTGGATACAAGAGATGAACTAGGGTTTTGAGAGGAGATGGTGCTGGTGAAGATGTTGATGAAGATTGACCCCCTCCCGATGAGAGGATCGTTGGTGATGACGTTGCTGATGATTTGCCCCTTCTGGAGGGAAGTGTCCCCGGCAGAACAGCTCCGCCGGAGCCCTAGATTGGTTCCGCCTCGTGGCGGCGGAGTTTCGTCCCGTAAGCTTGCCCATGATTTTTTCCAGGGTAAAAGCCCTCATATAGCAGAAGATGGACACCGGGGCGCCACCAGGGGGGCCCAGGAGATAGGGGGCGCGCCCAGTAGGGGTGGGCGCGCCCCCCACCCTCCTGGCCAGGGTGTGGGCCCCCTGATGTATTTCTTCCGCTCAATAATTCTTATTAATTCCAAAAACAGGTTTCGTGGAGTTTCAGGATTTTTGGAGCAGTGCATAATAGGTTTCCAATGTTTGCTCCTTTTCCAGCCAGAATTCCAGCTGCCGGCATTCCCCCTCTTCATGGTAAACCTTGTAAAATAAGAGAGAATAGCCATAAGTATTGAGATATAATGTGTAATAACATCCCATAATGCAATAAATATTGATATAAAAGCATGATGCAAAATGGACGTATCAACTCCCCCAAGCATAGACCTCGCTTGTCCTCAAGCGGAAGCCGAAATCGGAAAATATGTCCACATGTTTAGAGATAGAGGTGTCGATAAAAATAAAATACGGACATGAGGGCATCATGAGCATTCTTGTAACAGCAACATATATAGATTTTATCATACGATTTCCTATGCTCAAGTAACAATCAATTCACAATGTCAAGTATGGTTCAGAAACTTCATTGAGAACTAACAAAGTATAATCTTAGTCACTGAAGCAATTGAAATTTATCATAACATCAGAAAGAGTCAATAATAGAGCTTTTCAGCAAGTCCACATACTCAACTATCATGTAGTCTTCTACAATTGCTAACACTCACGCAATACTTGTGGTTATGGAGTTTCAGCCGGACACTGAGAAAGATAGGGGCTTATTGTGTTGCCTCCCAATGTATTCACCTTTAGGTGATGTCAACAATAATAGCCCATGCTAACT
>NC_041393.1:603243633-603249205 GCF_002162155.2 Triticum dicoccoides | reverse complement strand
TTATCTTTCAAACACGAGGAGCTTGCCAAAGGATAAAATGAAAAAGGGAAAGGTGAGGATCACCTTGACTCAAGCATAAAGTAAAAACATAAAGTAACAGATAGGCCCTTCGCAGAGGGAAGCAGAGGTTGTCATGTGCGTTTAGGGTTGGATGCACAAAATCTTAATGCAAAAGAACGTCACTTTATATTGCCCCTTGTATGTGGACCTTTATTATGCAGTCCGTCGCTTTTATTACTTCCACAACAATATCATATAAAGCTTATTTTTTCTGCACTAATAAGTCATACATATTTAGATAGCAATTTTTATTGCCTGCAACATGACAACTTACTTGAAGGATCTTACTCAATCCATAGGTAGGTATGGTGGACTCTCATGGCAAAACTGGGTTTAAGGATATTTGGAAGCACAAGTAGTATCTCTACTTGGTGCAAGGAATTTGGCTAGCATGAGGGGGAAAGGCAAGCTCAACATGTTTGGAAGGTCAATGACAATATACTTTAACTGAGATGTGCGAAAACATAAACCATTACGTTGTCTTCCTTGTCCAACGTCAACTCTTTTAGCATGTCATACTTAATGAGCGCTCCCAATCATAAAAAATGTCCAAGATAATATATTTGTATGTGAACCTCTCTTTCCTTATCACTTCCTATTAATTGCAACGATGACCAAAACTACGTTTATCAACTCTCAACAACTTTTATGCCTCATACTTTCTATGTGTGAAGTCATCACTAACCGTAAGATCAATATGAACTCTTTTATTCTTTCTACTTTCTCAAGATCATAGCAACATAGGAAAGCCCTCGACTCAACACTAATCTTTATTATAGATAACTCACAGACTTGATTACATAAAGAGATCACAAAGCAAACTCGAAACTACTTGATATCAAAACTTCAATCTACTAGATCAAAATACTACTAAAAGGATCGAACTAAATAAAATGGTAAAGATAGGAGTGTGATGGTGATACGATATCGGGGCACCTCCCCCAAGCTTGGCAGTTGCCAAGGGGAGTGCCCATACCCATGTGATTATGTCTCCTTCTTCACGGTTGGCATTATGATCTTCTTAGCGACGATGACCCTCAGGATACGGTTCTCCTCCTCGAGCTTATTGACTTGTTGTTTGAGGTCCATAATTTCTTTACGGAGCTTGCCCGTAACGGCCAAAGCTCCCTTTACCCAAGGATGCTGCATAGCTTCTGGAGAACAAGTAAAGCTCTTTTTCATATTTTCATAAGAAAGAAATCTAAAGTTGGAAGGGATGACCGAAGTTGGAATAGCCAAGCTAGGTAGTTCCCCCATCATGGATTCTGCTTGGAGACGAGAGGTAACTTCTTGATCTTCCTCCATGGCATCTATCCTTTTCATATCAGCCTCCATCTCATCCTTCGTTGATGGTCCAAAGTGATAAGCATCGCTATTTGCTCCTAGACCTGGTGATGGGTGAGACACCCGACTCTCCTCGACTGACTCTTGAGAAGACATCTTGCTCTGATCTGCAACAGGAACAACTCGAAATGAAAACAGAGGATATTCGCGTGATAGATAGTCAAAACCTTCGGGAGTTTATATAATGAATTTTACCGACCAAAATACGTAACGTGCAAGAAAATGGAGTCCGGGAGGCACACGAGGTGTCCACGAGACAGGGGGCGTGCCTAGTAAGGGTGGGCGCGCCCTCCACTCTCGTGGAGGCCTCGTGTCCCCCTCGGACTACTTCTTTCTTCCTAAAATTCTTAAATATTTCAAAACTGATAAAAATTGCCATTGGAGTTGTTTTGGAGTCGGTTTACTTACCGTACCACATACCTATTCCTTTTCGGAGTCTCAAACATTCTGGAAAGTGTCCCTTATGTATTCCTCCGGGGTTACGGTTTCAATAATATTAGTTTCAACATTGATAGGATTACCTGAAATATAATGTTTAATTCTTTGACCGTTCACCACCCTCGGACTTGTGCCTTCGAAGTTGTTGATTTTTATGGCACCAGAATGATATACCTCCTCGATAACGTAGGGACCTTCCCATTTAGAGAGAAGTTTTCCTGCAAAAAGTCTTAAACGAGAGTTGAATAATAACACATAATCACCTACGTTAACTCACACTTTTGTATCCTTTTATCGTGCCAGCGTTTGACTTTTTCTTTGAATAGCTTGGCATTCTCGTAGGCTTGGGTTCTCCATTCATCAAGTGAGCTAATATCAAACAACCTCTTCTAACCGGCAAGTTTGAAGTCATAGTTGAGCTCTTTAATAGCCCAATATGCTTTATGTTCAAGTTCAAGAGGTAAATGACAAGCTTTTCCATAGACCATCTTATAAGGAGACATACCCATAGGATTTTTGTATGCAGTTCTATAGGCCCATAGTGCATCATCAAGTTTTTTGGACCAATTCTTTCTAGATCTATTGAAAGTCTTTTGCAAAATTAATTTGAGCTCTCTATTGCTCAACTCTACTTGACCACTAGACTGCGGATGATAAGGAGATGCGATTCTATGATTAACATCGTACTTAGCAAGCATCTTACGGAAAGCACCATGAATAAAATGGGAACCACCATCAGTCATAAGGTATCTAGGGACTCCAAACCTCGGAAAAATAACTTCCTTAAGCATTTTAATAGAAGTGTTATGATCAACACTACTAGTTGGAATAGCTTCTACCCACTTAGTAACGTAATCAACAGCAACTAAAATATGTGTATAACCATTAGAGGCAGGAAAAGGTCCCATATAATCAAAGCCCCAAACATCAAACGGTTCGATAACAAGAGAATAATTCATAGGCATTTCTTGACGTCTACTAATATTACCAATTCTTTGGCATTCATCACAAGATAAGACAAACTTACGAGCATCTTTGAAGAGAGTAGGCCAATAAAAACCAGATTGTAGTACCTTGTGTGCAGTTCTATCTCCAACGTGGTGTCCTCCATAAGATTTAGAGTGACACTTGCGTAGGATCCGTTCCTGTTCATGCTCAGGCACACAACGTCTAATAACACCATCTACTCCTTCTTTATAAAGGTGTGGGTCATCCCAAAAGTAATGTCCTAAATCATAAAAGAACCTTTTCTTTTGCTGGTATGTGAAATTAGGAGGTATAAATTTAGCAACAATGTAATTAGCATAATCAGCATACCAAGGAGCAGTACGAGAAGCATTAACGACCGCTAATTGTTCATCAGGAAAGCTATCATCAATAGGCAGTGGGTCATCAAGAACATTCTCTAACCTAGACAAGTTGTCTGCAATGGGGTTCTCAGCTCCCTTTCTATCAATAATATGCAAATCAAATTCTTGGAGCAAGAGAACCCATCTAATGAGTCTAGGCTTAGCATCTTTCTTATCCATAAGATATTTAATAGCAGCATGATCAGTGTGAATAGTAACTTTGGAATCAACAATATATTGTCTAAACTTATCACATGCAAACACAACTGCTAAGAATTCTTTTTCAGTAGTAGCATAATTTCTTTGGGCAGTATCAAGAGTCTTACTAGCATACTAGATAACATTTAATTTCTTATCAACTCTTTTCCCTAGAACAACACCTACAACATAATCACTAGCATCACACATAATTTCAAAAGGTAAATTCCAATCAGGTGGCTGAACAATAGGTGTAGTGATCAAAGCTTTCTTAAGTATTTCAAATGGTTCTACACAATCATCATCAAAGACAAAAGGAATATCTTTTTGCAATAAATTAGTCAGAGGCCTAGAGATTTTAGAAAGTCCTTAATGAACCTCCTATAAAAATCGGCATGATCAAGGAAACTTCTTATATCTTTTATGTCCTTGGGACATGGCATCTTTTCAATAGCATCAACTTTAGCTTTATCAACTTTAGCTTTATCAACTTCAATACCTCTCTCGGAAATCTTATGCCCCAAAACAATGCCTCCATTAACCATAAAGTGACACTTTTCCCAATTCAGGACGAGACTAGTGTCTTCGCATCTCTGCAAAACTCGGTCAAGGTTGCTCAAGCAATCATCAAAAGAGGATCCATAAACGGAGAAATCATCCATGAATACCTCACAAATCTTTTCACAAAAATTAGAGAATGTAGCCATCATACATCGTTGAAAGGTAGCAGGTGCATTACATAAAACAAAAGGCATACATCTATAAGCAAAAGTACCGAAAGGGCAAGTAAAAGTAGTTTTTGATTGATCCTCCGCAGACACAGGTATTTGAGAGAAACCAGAATAACCATCTAGAAAGCAGAAATGTGTATGTTTGGATAGTCTTTCTAGCATTTGATCAATAAAAGGTAAAGGGTAATGATCTTTCTTAGTAGCCTTATTTAATTTACGGAAATCAATTACCATCCTATAACCTGTAATAATTCTTTGCAGGATCAATTCATCTTTATCATTAGGAACCATGGTAATACCTCCCTTTTTAGGAACACAATGGACAGGGCTTACCCAATCACTATCAGCAACGGGATAAATTATACCTGCTTCAAGGAGCTTTAGTATCTCCTTTCTTACCACTTCTTTCATCTTGGGATTCAGTCGTTGTTGAGGATCTCTAACTGGTTTGGCATCTTTCTCCACTGAAATTTTGTGTTGGCATAACGTGGGACTAATGCCCTTAAGATCATCCAGAGTATATCCAATAGCAGCTCGGTGCTTCTGCAGAGTTTTCAATAATCTTTCTTCTTCTTGCTCTGAAAGGTTAGCACTAATAATAACAGGATATATTTTCTTCTCATCAAGATAAGCATACTTAAGATTATCAGGTAATGGTTTGAGTTCAAACACGGGATCACCCTTGGGTGGAGGGGGATCCCCAAGAATTTCAACGGTAAGGTTGTGTTTAAGCATAGGTTCTTGTTTAAGGAACACTTCATCTATTTCCATTCTTTCCTTCATAAACATATCATTTTCATGGTCTAGCAAGTATTGTTCTAACGGATCTGTAGGAGGCACGACAATGGAAGCAAGACCAATAATCTCATCCTTACTAGGTGATTCTATATCACGAGGTTGTCTATGAAACTTAGCAAAATTAAACTCATGAGACTACTACAAAAAAAGACACATCCGTGACATTTTGGGCTGAACGAATTTTTTTTCTGTCATACATATGACACTTCTATGACGATAATTGTGACAAAACCTGGTATCATCATAGATGTGGTGGGCTTCTACTTCTATGACAAAAAATCATGACAGAAAATGGGCTTTTCGTCCTGGGCGGGCCGGAGACGCAGCTGCATGACATTCTTTAGGCCGTCCATGACGGAAAAAACCATGGTAGAAGCGAGGGGGAGGAAAATTTTGGGGAGTTGCCGGTTACGGTGGGAGGTCGGGGGCCGAGCGATGCGCGTTTCTCTCATACACATGCGAGGCGTTGGCTCTAACTGATCCCGAGCGAGGCGTTGGGCTTTAACTGAACCCGAGCGATTGCACTGCAGGCTACGCGTTACTGAACCCGAGCGATCGATCGATGGCTGTTAACTGAACCCGATGGAGAGATTCCTTCGGTACTTCTGCTAACTGAAGCCGACCGATTGGATGAACAGTGAGCGTTGCGCGGGG
>NC_041393.1:603220506-603243425 GCF_002162155.2 Triticum dicoccoides | reverse complement strand
TGGAGGGCTGGATGAATAGTAGACGGTGGAGGGGTGGTTGAACAGTAGCCGGTGGAGTAGCGCGCGGTGGAGGCTGGATGAACAGGAGCCCGTGGAGGCTGGAGGAGGTCGACGATAGCCCGTGGAGGCTGGAGGAGGTCGACGGTGGAGATGAACAGTATCCCGTGGAGTCCCGTTTTGCGGTACGCCACACCCCTCCCGATGAACAGGACCCCCGTTTTGACCGTAGCGCTCCAACACAAGTCCGTTTCGTCCGTTTTGTGGTACGCCACACCCCTCCCGATGAACAGGACCCCAGTTTCGACCGTAGGAGGTCCGTTTCCTCCGTTTTGTGGTATGCCACACGCCTCTCGATCAACAGGACCCCCTTTTCGACCGTAGGAGGTCTGTTTGCTCCGTTGTGCGGTACGCCAGACCCCTCCCGATGAACAGGATCCTGTTTCGAACGTGGCCGGTCGAACACAAGGCCGTTTCCTCCGTTGTGCGGTATGCCAGGCCTCGTTTCCATCGCCTGTTCCGTCCAAGCCCTCCCAATGAACACGACCACACATTCCGTTCTGACCCAGCCGGTTGGCTCCCCATGAACACGACGACGACGCTGTTTCTCTGTTCCGACCCAGCCATGTACGTATGCGCGAGTAGGCGTTTGAGACCCTGCCCGTATGTACGTACGTGGCCGTATTTTCTTTCTTGCACCCTTGCCGCTGTATGTACGTGTACATGCTACGTGCGCGCCTCTACTACGACACGTGCGCGTCTCTACATCCACCAGTATATATGTACGTACACGTTCGCGACCAGAATGTCAACGCTACGTACGCTTCGACCAGGTGGGTCCTGACTGTCAGGCACTTCCTTGCCTGCAAAGATGTAGCTGGTGGGTCCTAGCAGTCAGGGGGCCAAATCGTTTATTTCCTGGATGCACTTCCTTGCATGCGAAGATGTAGCTGGTGGGTCCCTGCAGTCAGGGGGCGAATCGGTTTTTTGCCCGGACGCACTTCCTTGCGTGCAAAGATGTAGCTGGTGGGTCCCAACAGTCAGGGGGGCGAATCGTTTTTTTGTTGCCCGGACGCACTTCCTTGCATGCGAAGATGTAGCTGGTGGGTCCCAGCAGTCAGGGGGCAACTCGTTTTTTTCGCGAAATACGGTGGCCCGTCCGGTGGGTCCCCACTATCAGGTGGAGGAATAATTATTTTGCACGTAATAAGGAGGCACTTCCTTGCTGCGGTCATGGACCAAGCTGTCAGCCTCTCCACATACAGTCGATGTCTGATGGAAGCCGTTCCTTGACCACGTTGACCACGCCGTGCCGAGAGCACCAGGGCGGTGGACGACGGCGAGGCCTAGGAAGGGGACGACGTGGAGCTGGGGAACACGTGGCAGTGGATGCCCACGTAGAGGAGTACGAGGGTTCACTGGTTCACTGCGGTGTGAGGCCGCCGTCCCCGCAGAATAACAGGGGGTGTGGGTGAGTAGAGGGATGGCCTGGCCAGCAGTGGGAGTAGTAGGGGGCGGTGAGGCCTCCGCCGCATCACAGTCGGCCACGGGAGGCAGGAGCACGAGGCATGACTGACGCTGGTTTGGGTGGCTGGAGCAAGAAGACAAGAGGTTGAAGAAGCACTACAGCCATTGGATGGACATCGTATGGTCACTGGAGCTAGAATCGTGCATATTGACTAAGTTGACAAAGCCCTCCGTCCCCGTCAACTTAGTAGGCCCACAAGTCAGCCTGCCACTATAGTGGGTCCCAGCTAACAGGCGGAGTATTCATTTTTTTGTGCGTAATAAGGAGGCACTTCCTTGCGTGAGAAGATATAGCTGGTGGGTCCAAGCTGTCAGCGGTGGTAACGTTTTTTTCGCCAAATACAGAGGCCCTTTCGGTGGGTCCCCGATGTCAGGTGGAGGAATCATTATTTTGCACGTAATAAGGAGGCATTTCCTTGCGTGCGGCCGTGGACCCAGCTGTCGGCCTCTCCACGTACATTCCACTTCAGATGCATGTCAGTCGTTGACCATGTTGACCAGGCCGCACCGAGAGCACCAGGGCGGTGGATGAAGGTGAGGCCTAGGAAGGGAATGACACGGAGGCAGGGAAGACTCGACAGTTGTTTCCCACGCGGAGGGGAGTACGACTGTACGAGGGTTTACTGGTTCGTCTGCCGTCGCCGGAGAATAATAGCAGGTGTGGGTGAGTAGAGGGATGGCTAGGCCAGCGATGGGAGTACGATGAGGCGGTGAGGCCTGCGCGGCAGCAGAGCCGGCCGCGGGGAGGAGGGAGCAGGCAATCCCGCCGGCGCTTGTTTGAGCGGCTGGAGCAGGAAGAGCAGAGATTGAAGAAGCACGACGGCCGTTGGATGGCCATCCAACAGTCACTGCTTGTGCGTCAACCTTTTTTTAGGAAAGCCTCAAATCTATGGAAAACAACATACAGCCTATCTGCCATTATTTCTAATAATTTACAGCCCATTTCCTAATTCTTAAGGTTTTTTTGGAGCCCATACTCTTTTTGTTAGCATTACAGCCCATATTGTGGCCACGGTTAAAAAATTATACGAAATTTTGCATATTTCGGTGCGGTCCGAACTGTTTCTAATCCCGAAATTTCGACTCACATTCAAACTGATTTTAAAAATAAATGTATATCAATATAAAACCAAAAAATTCTACACGCATAAAAATTAATGTAATTTAAAATCTCGAAATGAAAAAAAAGATATTTGAAACTAATTGCTGGTTTGATGTGTTTTAAAAATGTACATTCCATTTCTCATTACTGATGGGCCATTTTGTCGGCCAGCCGAATGAAAGCTCTCCTCGTCTTGAAAGATTTGCAGCCCAACAGGCCTGACAAAGCGACTTACTTGGCAAATCACAAAAAAACTGGGCTGTAGCCGTGGACCCAGCTGTCAGCCTCTCCACGTACAATACTCTTCCGATGGAAGTCGTTCCTTGACCATGTTGACCACGCCGTGCGGAGAGCACCACAGCGGTGGACGACGGCGAGGCCTAGGAAGGGGACGACACGGAGCCGGGGAAGACGCGGCAGTGGAAGCCCGCACGGAGAGGAGTACGAGGGTTCACTGGTTCGGCTGCGGTGTGAGGCTGCCGTCGCCGCAGGGCCTGGCCAGCGGTGGGAATAGTAGGGGGCGGTGAGGCCTCCGCGGCAGCACAACCGGCCACGGGAGTCAGGAGCATGAGGCACGACCGGCGCTGGTTTGGGCGGCTGGAGCAAGAAGACCAGAGGTTGAGGAAGCACTATGGCCGTTGGATGGACATCGTACGATCACTGGAGCTAGAATCGTTCATATTGACTAAGTTGACAAAGCCCTTCATCCCCATCAACTTAGTAGGCCCACAAGTGAGCCTCCCACCAAGGTGGGTCCCAGCTTGCAGGGGGAGTATTCATTTTTTGTGCGTAATAAGGAGGCACTTTCGGTGGGTCCGAGCTGACAGCGGGGGGAATGTTTTTTTCGCGAAATACGGTGGCCCATCAGGTGGGTCCCAGCAGTTAGGGGGAAAATGTTTTTTTTGCAAAATATGGTGGCCCGTCCAGTGGGTCCCTGCTGTCAGTTGGAGGAATCATTATTTTCCGTGTAATAAGGAGGCACTTACTTGCTGCGGTCGTGGACCCAGCTGAGACTCTCCACGTACAGTATACTTCCGATGGAAGTCGTTCCTTGACCACGTTGACCTCGCCGCGTCCCGTTGCATGCATGCGTCCATGGGCGTGGTGCATCCCCACTGTCAGCCTCTCACGTACAGTCATCTTCTGTCGGCGTTCTGGGAACGGGGGTCCCCAGACTTGCCTGCCTGCGGCCTGCGGCGTGGCTTAAAGGGGCCCCAGCGCGGCCCATCTTCTTCATCATAAGCTCGAGACCCTCGCGAGGGGCCAAGCCTCGCGGGGCGGACGACAAGGAGCTTCCTCAGGCACGGCCTCGTCAGGCTGGCTCACGAGGAGGCGGAGAGTTCAAGGCGGGGTACCTCGTGAGGTGCCCATGACGCAAGCCATGACGACCAAGGGCGCCAGTCGGGCGCCAGCCCGCGCAGTGTCCTCCCTTCCTCTTTGGTGCAAAGGGGGCGAGCGCAGGCAAGAGCATCAAGCAAAGGCATCCATTTCGGTGCAACAAGACCAAGACCAGCCCAACGGCAGGGAAGAAGTCATTGTGGAGCCCAAGCAGTCGTCACCACCAGAGCCTTTGACAGGCGAGGACCAACTTTAGTCAGGATAAGTGTACCCGCTGTTCCCCTTCAAAATGGCCAATTGTTGGCGCCCTTCCCGCTCAATATTTGGGAAGAGGCCCAGGGCCTTTGCCTATAAATAGGACTAGCCACCCCCAGGGTAGAGGGGGCTAGACCTAATCGAGAATCCAAGAGCCAGAACCAAGCAGCATCAGCCAAGAACAGACCCTCGCGAGGCTGTTCTTCCTTCCTTGTATTGTTCGTCATCAGCCCAAGAGGCAATCCACCACACCACACACTGGAGTAGGGTATTACACCACAATGGTGGCCTGAACCAGTATAAACCTTGTGTCTCTTGTGTTGTTCTGTTTGGTAGTTTAGATCCTAGCGATTCGGCGAGGAGCAAGCCGGTAGAGGGTTAAATCTCCGCGCGCACCCCAGTGTTCGAACCTCAAGGGTCTGCCGGAACCCGAAATCCGACATTTGGCGCGCCAGGTAGGGGTGCGCGGGAATTTGCCTTCCGTCGTCTCGTTCTTCTCCGACCATCGCATCCATGTCTGATGCTCGTCGGGCTCGCGCCGAGCGCCGAGCCGCTCCCGCTTCCCACGTCGCCCAGACGACTCCCGTCAGCGGGTGCCCTCGCTGTTCCTCGTCACCTGCCGTCAACGCCGCCATTGGCCCGGCGGGGAACGGGCAGCAAGCATCGTCCCAGCATTTCCCCGTGGCCTCTTGGGAAGAGCCACGCGGCCTCTTCCTCACCCACCCCGTCGCGCCGGCTCCCTCGGTCATTGCGGCCCTCCTGGGCGGCTCGCAGGCGCCGCCCTCCAGCCACCACGTCAAGCCGTTCATCCGCCGGGTCGGCACCGCCTCCGCGCGGCAGGGGGCTCCCCGGGGCCAGTCGGAGCCATCGGCTAAGCTGACCTTCAGCTCCGAGGACCACCCCACCAACTCGGCCTGCTCGGGCGCGCTCCCCATGCTCTGCACACCCACCATCTGCCAGGTGGCCGTCACCAGGACCCTCGTCGACGGTGGCGCGGGCCTCAGCGTGCTTTCAGTTGAGGCCTTCAACCTCCTCTGCATACCCCGGGAGCGGCTGCAACCTAGCCGGCCTTTCTCGGGCGTCGGAGGCGGGTCGTCTAGCTCCTTGGGGCAGATCCTACTCCCGGTAACTTTCGGCACCTATGACAATTTCCGCACGGAGCTGGTCGATTTCGACATCGCCCCCATCGGCCTCCCCTACAATGCCATCCTCGGCTATCCAGCATTGGCCAAATTCATGGCCGGGACCCACCCGGCGTACAACCTCATGAAGATGCCCGGGAGCAACGGCGTCCTCACCATGCCCGGGGACACCGAAGGCGCGCTGCGAGTACTCAAGCTCGCCCTCAAGACAGCGGCGGCGGCGTGGCCCACCGACGCAGAAACCCCCAAGCCCAAGGGGGCTGCACCGACCAAGAAGAAGCAGTTGTTCAACCAAGACAAGGCAGAGACCAAGCAGGTACCTGTCGACGAGGACGGGTGCACTAACGCCACTTTCACCATAGGCGCCAACCTCGAGCCCGAGCAGGAGGAAGCCCTGGTCAAGTTCCTGCATGCAAACAAGAAGGTGTTCGCCTGGGAGCCTGATCAGTTGGCAGGGATCCCACGGGGCGTAATCGAGCACCACCTCAACGTGTGTCCCAACGCGCGCCCCGTGAAGCAGAAGGCGAGGAGGCAGTCCACTGAAAAGCAGGCCTTCATCATCCAGGAGACCCGCAAGCTAGAAGCTGCGGGGGTTATTCGCGAGGTCCGATATCCCGATTGGTTGGCCAACCCCGTGGTTGTGCCAAAGAAGGGAGGGAAGGAACGCATGTGTGTTGACTTCACCAACCTCAACAAAGCATGCCCGCAAGATCCGTTCCCGCTCCCTCGCATAGATCAGATCGTTGATTCCACCGCTGAGTGTGACCTGTTATGCTTCTTGGATGCCTTCTCCGGGTATCACCAGATCAAGATGGCGGTGGAAGACGTGGAGAAGACGGCCTTCCTGACCCCGTGTGGGGTGTACTGCTATACATGCATGCCGTTTGGACTGCGCAACGCGGGGGCAACCTTTCAGCGGCTCATGCACATCACCTTGGGCCCACAGCTCGGGAAGAATGTGGAGGCTTACGTCGACAACATCGTAGTGAAGTCTCGCGAGGCCAAGACCCTGGTACAAGACCTGGAGGAGACCTTCGCGAGCCTCAATGCAGTGAGCCTGCGGCTCAACCCGGAGAAGTGTGTGTTTGGAGTCCCCTCCGGCAAGCTCCTGGGCTTCCTCGTGTCCCACCGAGGCATCGAGGCCAACCCAGAAAAGGTCAAGGCAGTCGAAGACATGAGCCCACCAAAGACCCTCAGAGAAATGCAGAAGCTCATGGGGCGCGTGACTGCGCTGGGGTGCTTCATCTCCAGGTTAGGAGAGCGAGCGCTGCCATTCTTTCAGCTGATGAAGAAGAAGGGGCCCTTTGAATGGACTGAAGAAGCCGACAAAGCGTTTGAAGACCTTAAGAGATACTTAACCAGCCCTCCGGTGATGGTGGCCCAATGCCCTCAAGAGCCCTTGGTACTCTATCTCGCTGCCACTCCTTAATCAGCCAGCGCGGCTCTGGTGGCAGTTAGGGAGGAGCATCGGACCAAAGCCACGGCTGCTGCACGTGTCAAGGCAAAGCAGGACCAAAAAGGACTCGCAGAGGTCGCAACCACGGCTGAAGAGGATCAGCCGCCGCAGGGAAGCGCGCCGGAAACGGAGGAAGCTCTTCCCCCAGGCAGCCAGCCTACGGAGGCCCCATCGCCTCAGGAGGCGCCACAGCCTCCGGAGGGCACCACCAGCACCGACGCTCCAAGCCTCATCGAGCACCCAGTGTTCTTCGTCAGCACGGTGTTGCGAGATGCGAGGGCATGGTACCCCATGCCGCAGAAGCTCCTCCTCGCACTGCTGGTGGCTTTGCGCAAGCTGCGGCACTAATTCCAGGGTCACCCGATCAAGGTTGTCTCGGCATACCCCTTGGAAAGGGTGCTCAGGAGCCCTAACTCGGCCGGAAGGGTTGCTGAGTGGAACATTGAACTGCAAGCGTTTCAGCTCGAATTCAGTACGACCAGGGTCATCAAAGGTGCCGCGCTAGCAGATTTTGTGGCTGAATGGACGGAGGCACCGGACCTCAAGGCCGACGAGGACCGATCACTTTCCCCAGGAAGCGAGGCGCCAGAAGGCTGGGTCATGTACTTCGACGGGGCATTCTCCAGGCATGGCGCTGGGGCTGGGGCGGTGCTCATATCTCCCACTCAGGACAAGCTGTACTACACTGTGCAGCTCTGCTTCCAGCAGGGTGAAAAGGTCTCCAACAATATAGCGGAGTACGAGGGACTGATAGCGGGCCTTAAGGCCGCCGCTGCCCTCGGAGTGAAGCTTCTAACTATCAAGGGCGATTCGTAGCTCCTTGTCAACTTCTCCAACAAGGTATACAAGCCAAGGGATGAGCACATGGAGGCCTACCTTGCGGAGGTCCGCAGGATGGAGAAGCAGTTCTGGGGGTTGGAGCTACAACATGTGCCCCGCGGCACTAACCAAGAGGCCGGCGACATCGCCAAACAAGCCTCCAGGCGGTTGCCCCAGGAGCCGGGCGTCTTCGACGAATGGCTCTTCAAGCCCTCGGCCCTACCATCATTGTCAAGCACAGCACATCCTCGGGTGGAGCTTCCTCAGCCACCTGCCTCGGGAGCCCCAGCCTGCGGCCCGGCCTCAGGAACACGCCTGCTCCTGACGACGGAGCCTCAGGAGGGGTGCTGGATCACAGAGCTCCAGAGCTACTTAACGCAAGGGACCTTGCCGGAGAAGGAGGAGGAAGCAGAGCGTGTGGCGCGACAAGCCACAATGTACTACATCAGGAATGGAGAGCTCTACCGGAAACGACCGAATGATGTGTCCCTGTGTTGCATCACCAGGGAGCAAGGGAAAGAACTGCTGGCAGATATACACGATGGAGACTGTGGGCATCATTCATCGTCACGGACCCTCGTCGGCAAGGCGTTCCACAGCGGTTTCTATTGGCCTACTGCGCTCAATGACGCTGTCGAACTTGTGAAGG
The DNA here is from genome assembly GCF_002162155.2 of Triticum dicoccoides. Classification (NCBI taxonomy): domain Eukaryota; kingdom Viridiplantae; phylum Streptophyta; class Magnoliopsida; order Poales; family Poaceae; genus Triticum; species Triticum dicoccoides. The sequence continues at coordinate 603,235,140 of NC_041393.1, read as the reverse complement.
CTTGCAAGGCTTGCCAATTCCATGCCAAGAAGATCCATCAGCCGGCAGGAGGCCTGCAAAGCATACCCCTCACTTGGCCATTTGCAGTCTGGGGTCTGGATATCCTAGGCCCTTTTCCTCGGGCGCCAGGGGGCTATCGCTACCTCTACGTCGCCGTGGATAAGTTCACCAAGTGGGCAGAAGTCGAGGCCGTCCGCACCATCCCCGCTGGTTCTGCGGTCAAGTTCATCAAGGGCATCGTGAGCCGGTTCGGGGTGCCGAACCGCATCATCACTGACAACGGTTCGCAGTTCACCAGTAACCTTTTCAAAACGTACTGTGCTAACCTTGGAACGCAGATATGCTACGCTTTGGTGGCGCACCCCCGAAGCAACGGCCAGGCTGAGCCGGCCAACGCAGAAGTCCTAAGGGGCCTCAAGACCAGGACGTTCAAGAAGAAACTAGAGGCCTGCGGCAGAGTTTGGTATGACGAGCTTCAGTCCGTGCTGTGGTCCATCCGCACAACCGCGACCAAGCCGACTGGGGAGACCCCCTTCTTCCTGGTCTACGGAGCCGAAGCGGTCCTCCTTCACGAGGTCAGGCGTCGATCCGCGTGGGTCCTGGCGTTCTATGAGACGCTGCAGGACGCCATGCGGGGGACGGACCTCGTGCTGGGGGAGGAGCGTCGTCGGGAAGCTGCACTGTGAGCGGCTAGATACCAGCAGGCACTCCGCCAATACCACTGCCGCAACATCCGCCCCAGAACTCTCGATGTAGGGGACCTCGTGCTGCGGCGGGTCCTCTCCAGGGAGGGACTGCATAAGCTTTCTCCTATGTGGGAGGGCCCGTTCAAGGTTGTTCATGTTTCCAGTCCCGGCTCCGTGCACTTGGAGACTCAGGAGGGAGTACCTGTATAGAACGCGTGGAACATCCAGCACCTCCGGAGGTTTTACCTCTGAAAAATCCCAGAGCCTGTGAAGAAGGCAAACGCCTGTGAAGCTCATCTTTTTGGAAAAGGCCCAGAGCCTGTGAAGAAGGCAAATGCCTGTGAAGCTCATCTTTTTGGAAAAGGCCCAGAGCCTGTGAAGAAGGCAAATGCCTGTGAAGCTCATCTTTTTGGAAAAGGCCCAGAGCCTGTGAAGAAGGCAAATGCCTGTGAAGCTCATCTTTTTTGGAAAAGGCCCAGAGCCTGTGAAGAAGGCAAATGCCTGTGAAGCTATCGCGTTTTGGAAAAGGCCGGAGCCTGTGAAGAGGGCCAATGCCCGTGAAGCTTGCTTCCCCGAAGAAAGGCCTGGAGCCTGTGAAGAAGGCCAACGCCTGCGAAGCTCGCCGCTCGTGACACTCTCACGTAATAATGAGTTGGGGCTGTACACGCCCCGGAGTCTCAGGGGTGCCGGCTTCAGGCCCTGGGGCTCCCTCCCACGCCCAGTGGCAGCACTTAGCTCCGCGTTGGTGAGAAGACGTCGAAGACTAGACTAGGTGCCGGACGCGGCTTTTTCATTTGCTTTCTGTAGTTGGCTATTTCATTCTCATTTGGAGTTTTATCAAAACTATCGCCGCCCTTTTGACCTATGGTTCTTTGACTTTTTCGCTCTCCTGCCTCGATTTCTCTTGCGCGGGGGCTCGCGAGGTGGAAGCCCCGGGGGGCCTCGCGAGTGTTCCTGCCCCTATCGCTCAAGTTTTCATGGCCCAGGTCCACTAGCGGAGCGCCCCTCCAGACTATGCCTCACAGGCACCACGGCACGAATACAGGGCCTGGGTCGGTCGCCCCACGGCTGAGACTGGTGATTACTTGCGAATGGGCATGCAACAGAAAGGGACAATACCGGAATAACAGAAACAGTGCGATGATTGACGATGTTAACCCAAACATGCCCCTCGGGGCCACACATTGCTGTCTTTTTGTGCAGGAGAAAAGAAAGGAAAGAACAAAAGCAGGCGAAGCTCGTCCCGCGCCGGCCCTCATGGAAGACTCGAGCCGCCTCCGGAGCTCAGGCGGACTCCCTCCCGCGCTTCACCAGGGCGCGACGGCGGGCGGACCCGCTGCCGCCCTCCAAGCAGGCGCGATGGCGTGGGGGCTGACCGCGGCCGCTGCTAGAAGGGTCGCTACCCGAGGAAGAGCTGGTGAAGCTTGAGGAGTCACGGGCGCCGCCAACCGCTCGCGCGCTGTCCTTCCCGTCCTCGCCGGGGCTGAGTCCCCGGCCGCGGTCGTCATCTTCAGGGCAGCACCCTGCACGGCGACCATCTTCCACAAACACCCTCATGTAGAGGGTGGTGTCGCCGTCGAACTTGAAGTGTAGAGAGCACCGGCGGCAGAGACCACGTGCGCGAGCAAACGTCTGCCAGCCGCGGGTCAGGGCCAGGCTCCCGGCAGCGGAGACTTCCAGCGAAGCCCACGAGGCCCGGCTGCAGCAGCCATCTGCCTGGAGCCAGAGGCCACCCAAGGCGCCATCTGGGAGCTCACCTAGGAGGAAGCGAGGAAGCTGAAGCCGGGCGCCGGTCGGCTCCACCGCCCACACAATGTACTCCGGCAGCACCTCTGTAGTATGGATGCGCGGCCTCGGGGGTCGCACGCCCGGAACACGCCCGCCGACCATGGCCAGCCGCTCGTTGCCGCACAGAGAGCCACCTCCGCGACCACGGGGGGCCGCCGTGCAGGCCACAGGATGTTTGCGAGGGCGACCTCGACCGCGCTTGGGCGGGGGAGAGGTAGACTCGACCTGTCGAGCCTTTCCTTTCTCTACGGCCGAGAACTTCCTTGGTGGAGCCATGAAGAAGAAGGAGAAGCAAGAGGGGATAGGCTGGAAGGGCGCGCGCTGTTCCATACTTATAACCGGCGAAGGCCAACCGTCGACCTCCACGATCGCAAGTAATCATGACCCGCTTTGCATGCAGGGACTTGTCGAATCCGTGCGGTTACCAAGGCGTCATGGAGAAGCGGAGGCGCCCACGTCCAATCAACCGCCATGCGGCGCCCAAGGCCACAGGCTGTTAGGGCCCGCGACGCTTCGCACTTGCCCTTTCGCCTCTCTGCTCAGCCAAGTCCGGGCGTGCCGTGGGCCCGGGGGCTACTGTCGGCGTTCTGGGAACGGGGGTCCTCAGACTTGCCTGCCTGCGGCCTACGGCGTGGCTTAAAGGGGGCCCAGCGCGGCCCATCTTCATCAACACAAGCTCGAGACCCTCGCGAGGGGCCAAGCCTCGCGGGGCAGACGACAAGGAGCTTCCTCAGGCACGGCCTCGTCAGGCTGGCTCACGAGGAGGCGGAGAGTTCAAGGTGGGGTACCTCGCGAGGTGCCCATGACGCAAGCCATGACGACCAAGGGCGCCAGTCGGGCGCCAGCCCGCGCGGTGTCCTCGCTTCCTCTTTGGTGCAAAGGGGGCGAGCGCATGCGAGAGCATCAAGCAAAGGCATCCATTTCGGTGCAACAATACCAAGACCAGCCCAACGGCAGGGAAGAAGTCATTGTGGAGCCCAAGCAAGCGTCACCACCAGAGCCTTTGACAGGCGAGGACCCACTTTAGTCAGGATAAGTGTACCCGCTGTTCCCCTTCAAAATGGCCAATTGTTGGCGCCCTTCCCGCTCAATATTTGGGAAGAGGCCCAGGGCCTTTGCCTATAAATAGGACTAGCCACCCCCAGGGTAGAGGGGGCTAGACCTAATCAAGAATCCAAGAGCCAGAACCAAGCAGCATCAGCCAAGAACAGACCCTTGCGAGGCTGTTTTTCCTTCCTTGTATTGTTCGTCATCCACCCAAGAGGCAATCCACCACACCACACACTGGAGTAGGGTATTACACCACAATGGTGGCCTGAACCAGTATAAACCTTGTGTCTCTTGTGTTGTTCTGTTTGGTAGTTTAGCTCCTAGCGATTCGGCGAGGAGCAAGCCGGTAGAGGGTTAAATCTCCACGTGCACCCCAGTGTTCGAACCTCAAGGGTCTGCCGGAACCCGAAATCTGACATCTTCCGATGACTCTCGGTTGTTGACCACGTTGACCACACCGTGCCGAGCGCACCCAGACTGGAACGACCCGGAGATGGGGGAGACAGGGCAGTGGAGTCGCAGATGGAGAGGAGTGGGAAACTTCACTGGTTCGGGTGCGCGGCAGCACAGCCGCGGTGCCGCCCATGGGAGATAGGAGCAAGAACAGAGGTTGAAGAAGGAGCACGGCTGTTGGATTAACATCCAACGGTCTAGCTGCTAGAATCATTTGTTGATTAAGTTAACAAAGACGTGCGTACACGTCCGCTTAGTAGGCCCACAAGTCAGTCACCAAATCTGACGGGTCCCAGCTGTCAACGGGATGAATAATTTTTTTTGCAAAACAAGGAGGCACTTCCTTCCGTGCGAAGATACAGCCGGTGGGTCCCAGCTGTCAGGTGGAGGAAACATTTTTTTCAGCTTAATAAGGAGGAACTTTCCTTGCGTGCGACCATGGACCTCGTGGGTCCCAGCCGTCAGGCTCTCCATGTACAGTCCTCTTCCGATGACTCTCGTTTGTTGACCACGCCGCACCGAACACGGCAGTGGAGTCATAGATTGAGAGGAGGAGAAGGGTTATAACTGGTTCTGTTGCGGCGTGGGGCTGTAGTCTATGGAGAATAGCAGGAGGTGTCGAGGGGTGGAGGAATAGCCTGGCCGGCGGTGGGGTAGCGCTTCGCAGCGATGCATGCTAAGTAGAGCCGCTAGCCGCTGAAGGCCGGACCAGGCGGTCCCGACGACACTGGAGGAAGAAGATGAGAGATTGAAGGTGCATGCCGGCCGTTGGATATAAATCCAATGGCTGTGGATGACACAATCATTTGTTGACCAAGTTGACAATGCCCTGCATAGGCTTCGACCTATTAGCCCACATGTCAGCCTGCAAAAATGTGGCATATATTTAACCCATGTTTTCTATAATGTACAGTCCATTTGCTGGGCTGGGTGAACAAATAATTTCGCGTCAATCAGGCCCATTTATATTTTCTAAGAAATCCCAGCCCATTTGCACTTCCTTGAAATACATGTATTAGGTGGGCTCGTTATATATATAATGTTATGTTAGAAGGAGCAATTAATATCAAAGAATAAACCGGAGAGGCACATTATATATATATAATTAAGACATTAGTGAGTTATTGCTCAAAATAAACACAACATTACTTTTATAAGAGACCTGCGTTTTATACCTCACAGAAGGCATACTAACAAGTTCACACACAAATACAACAGAAAAGGTAAACATTCATATCAAACTCAGGTTCACAGGACACGTTCATATTCATAGCCAACATTCACTATCAACAACTCAAAAGATTCATATATACACAAGCTGAGCATATCTATGCATCCAAATTATTGATAGATCACATGACAATATTCATAAATAATTCACAAAAAGATTCAGATATACACATGTTCTGTATGTTTATGCATCCAAATGATTGAGATCACATCCAATATGATCCATGGACGAACTTTAATTACCTAGGGTACAGACTGGTAAATGGTGTTCAATCGGAGGTACTTCTTGCTAAAATTAGTTCTTGTACGAGTAAACTTTTGAGTACATAAGAGGCAGCACAGACAATCTGAACTTTGCTTGTAGGTTTATCCTCAAATAGTGGCCTCGTGCCAAGGGAGGTTTGAGCAACTTGGCCACTACTTTCACACAACTAGTTTACTGGCTCATCTTGGTCCTGTATCTCGCCAAAATTCTACATTGCAGACGAGAAAGGAGGCGGTTGAGAAAATGAACCACCCAAATTTTTTGTGCAGTTCAACTGAAATGGAGCATCCTTGGCATGCAGACTGATTAAGTGCCAGATGAATATACGCGTCAACCAACTTGTCTAGAATCTTTAGACTCCATGCCATATAGTTCGCTACCATATGTGCCGATAACCAAAAGGCACAAGTTGGGACCAAAGACTGGACTGCGTTTTTCTGGGCTATGCACCAAGCAATATTTTTGGCGTTCACTCTCCTAATACTTGGAGTTTGACATTGGTTGACGCCGGTTGATACTCAAATGAATATAGGCACTTCTTGTCAACATAGATGCTTGTCTGAGTGAACTTTGGAGTACATAGCAGCAGCATAAGTACCTGTCCATCTGATCATTTTGTGCAGTTCTACTGAAATCATCCGATGTAATGATTTGCCTTCGAGTTCAGGCTCCAAATTACTCCTTTATGAAATCGGTAAACAGTATCACAATATCAAATTACCAATACATATGACAGGCACAATAATCAGGATAAAGACTAGTACCAACCTGTGTGAGGTAGCATATCAATTACTATTTCCTTTGACTGGAAGCCGAGATAAGCCAAGCGACTGACAACAAAGGAAGAAAGCAAGCGGAGATTAACGACTGACAGGAATGGATGGAAGCTGTCGAGGCAATGAAGCACCCAAAGTTTTTGTGCAGTTCCACCAAAGTCGAGCATCCCTGTTGGCACATATATTGAGAGAGTGAGATTACTGTAATAGTGGGACTACTTGATGAAACATACACTAACAAATAGAAGCACCCTCATTATCTTAATGGGTAAAGTTAGCAACATAGTACTCTTGCTTAAAGAGAGGTATTAGTTTATTTAATCAGTGCCAATTAGCTCAACTCAACACTCAAAGCATTGCCATTTATCATAGGTTTCAAGACTTAAAAGTGCAAAGATAAAGGAGTTTCTCATGACAGTAGCACGACACAAATAGAGATGACAGCAAACTAATATGGATGAAGGCCTTAGGCCCGTAGCAACCTGAGAAAAAAGCTTATTCATGTAGTCCCATAAGAGATGATAAAGCACTCACTAGAATCACACAATAGTATATGTTTTTGTGCACTTCAAATGTATGGTTGAAATCACTCTTGTTTACCAGTGCTGAGATTATATCGAAAGATTATCAAGAACTTCCAACAGAGTTAAAGCACTGGCTGGGATACAGTTCATTGTATTGTCTTGTGTAGTTCCACTAAAATGTATGATTGGCACAACATGATCCCTGTTTGCACAAGTAGGAACAAGGTGAAACCTTCATTAGCTTACTGAGAAAGGATAGGAAGACATTAGCATATTACTCAAACAGTAGCATCAAATTCATGATGGACAATACGCAAAACATTGCCTCATTGAACCAATGGCAATAAATTGACATGCAAAACAATAGCACTATTATGTCATGACACTAATAATATTCCCTCCCTGCTCCACCACATGATTCACCTCCATAGACAAACATTCACACGTACATGATTCAGCATAGGGTCCTACTAAAGATTTGTTTAACTCCAACAGGAAAATTAGGCAGTAATAAATTAGTGGTACATAAGTACTCCTAATTAATTAAATGAGACAACAGAAGTGGAAGGGCTCCCTGGAGGATCGTCTCACATGTAAGGTAGTCATTGCCGGAGCCCTTGAATAGCCTCGACTGAGGCCTCTGGCTTCAGCAAGATCGCCTTGGCACTGTTTATTCTTCTTCTTCTTCCTCTTCATGCTCTGTTTCTCTTTCTCTTCACTAGTTGGTGAAACCAAGTACATGATTGGCCTTCTAATTCAGAATTGGTTTTTTCAGTGAGGGAGTACAAGTGTACTAGTAAAAGACAGCATTATTTTCTCATGGTAGTCGGGAAATAGAGATGAACGCATGCATTAAATATCATTCTTACCTAAAGGAAGGTTATGGCGCCAATATGGATGATGAGGATTGGAACACAGATCTCCCTTTGTGTAGTTCCACCAAAATGAACCAACTGTTCCATTCTGACATTCCAGTTAAATAGCACAAAAGTCACTTCTTTTAAGAAGAGTTTTGTGCAGTGCACCAAAAGGTCACAACAGCAACTAGGTGAATTGGATATCCCTGTTTGCACAAAAAAGCATAGAGGAAACAGTCAGAGTCTCAAACAATTACAGGCAAAAACATTTGGCTAAACTTGTCAGAGTCTCAAACAATTACAGGCAAAAGCAGTGGCATGGCTTCATTTTTACCAGGGACATTATATTAAGAACAGCTAAGGCTGCGTTCGGTTCACAGGTTTGGTGCAAGATTTTCGTAGGAACACAATTCCTACGGTATTCTTTCCCTTCCAACCATTCGGAACACGGGAAAGTTGAATAGTGTTTCATAGGAAAGCTGGTCTGGTAGTACTGATTCCATCGGATTAGAAACATCCACGCGCTGCTCATTTTTTGGGCGAAAGCCTGAGGCAGGCGCTCGCTGCCATGCGTTAGACAGGTTGCTGGGCTGTGTTTGCCGGAATAAAAAAATCAACCTATGTGTGGTACGTGAGGTGAGGACAAGAGTAGTCACTGTGCAGCTGAATAAACAAGTAGCATCTCATACTGCCAAGCATGCTACTCTAAAAAAAACAAATATGTACATTTCGTAGTCCATCCGAACACATTCTCTTGAGAGTTTCCTCCGGTTTGCTGTTCCATAGTTTTATACCTACATTCCTTTCCTATTCCTCTATTTTCATCAAGACCTATGTTTTCTGCCCCTTTATTCTGACCGAAGCCTAAATATTTGGTATAAAGGCATGGGACAGTGGGTGCACCAGCAGTACAACACCATGTACGTAAACATGGGCATAAAGTGGTGATTCATAGTTTGTTGCCCCGAGAAACAAACATCCAAGAAACATATCTGGGTTCGTCCCATTTTTGTTCACTCTAGCCACCTACTCCTATGTGTGGATAGCAAATCTAGTCCTGGTCATACCACTGTGTACAGCGTTACCCCTATATTTCCCTTTTCGACCAAGAGACCGGTTGGATGACCAGTCTATACTTATTTCATCCCCTTTCCTTCCTGTTTGTACCAAGTCCGATGTACATACTAAATTCCCCCACCCCCACTTTATTTCAGTGATAACTATTTTCGGACGGAGGGAGTACAAGATTCGACTCCATGAAGTAGCTTTACCTCTAACAATAGAAAAAAAATAGTTGACGTTGGACCATCCGATCGAGAGGGGCTGAGAGGTAGAAAATGATGGACATGCAGCGACGTAGCGAGCTGGGGAAGTAGATCTAAGGCGGTTTCGAACGAAGATATAACCGAAGGTCGTCGGGATGTGGATAGGTGGGCGGCGGGAAGCCAGATCTGCCCACAGGCAACGACAAAGGGATCGGAGGACCTCCTGCGCTGACGCTTGGCCAGAGATAACGGTGCGGCCGGCAGTGGGTCTCCTCCCTCGCTATCGACGACGGCCTAAACGCTGCCCCTCCTCCCCTTCACCGGCGGAGGGGGATACATCCGGATCTGTAACCAGCGGTGAGGATAGAAAGCCAATGTTTTTTGAAGGGAGAAAGACAGTGTTACTACCCCTATCTTGTTTAGATCTGGAGAGGATGAGAGTGTGTGAATAGAGCAACCCTAGCAGGCAAGCGCGGAGGCTCCGGCCTATATATAAGTAGTGGGGTAGTTTTCCTTTTTCACTCCATCAAAACAATCGTTTAAAATTGTGTACTACTACATGCCAGGCCGCGGTTTTTTTTAGTTGTTGATTGTTTTTTGAGATAGCTACCCGCTTGTTCCAAGTGGTGTTACGGTGTGCCAGGTCGCACTTTGTATCGTCCAAGTCTGGTACTACAAGTCCCTCCATTAAATTAACAACCACCCCCTCGTAAAAATTGTGAACAAGCCCACGGCTAAAATTAGCGGAAACGTGGGTTGCCCCAACATGCATTATTATTTATATTTTCTACTCCCTCCGTTCCTAAATATAAGTCTTTTTTATTAGCCACACCTAAGACAAGAACTTTTTTTATTAGCAGTGAACCCCACATGTCATAGACACAAAAATTGTGGCAAGATTCCCTTAGGCAAGCCAAAGTGTGTCTAACAATTTGAGCAACTCAGGTTAGGCAAGTGTGGCAAGTGTGGGAAAAATAATGTGGCAACATAAGACAAACATAGTCACAATCCAAACAGCCCCACATGTCATAGACACAAAAATTGTGGCAAGATTCCCTTAGGCAAGCCAAAGTGTGTCTAACAATTTGAGCGACTCAGGTTAGGCAAGTGTGGCAAGTGTGGGAAAAATAATGTGGCAACATAAGACAAACATAGTCACAATCCAATCAGCCCCGTAATTTTTTGTGACATGCATGAAAATTTGGTTAGTTAAATTTATAGTCAAAATTTGGCAAGGTGCATCAAATCAACACATGCAAGTATCAAAAGGAAAGTCACGACATGCATGCATGCGTTGTACTCCCTCCATTTCCAAATATAAGTCTTTTTAGAGATTGCAACAAGTGACTACATACGAAGCAGAATATGTCTACTCCTACATATGAAGTAGCCCATTTGAAATGTGTAAAAAGACTTTTATCGAGTGCAGTGCTTTGATGTGTCACGTCAACTCGTACAAGACCGAGAAATTTGATTACTACGACGCCCTCTCCCTCGTGGACTGAGCTCCAGTGCCTTAACTGCACCTGCCTTTGGCTGCATGACAGGGGGGCCAACCACCTATTGGGCCCACCTGTCATAGAGGCAAAGGCAGGAGCAGTAAGTAGAAGCTTTCACTACACGCTATCCCTCCCGCACGAGGTGGACAGACATGCAGCAGTGGATTCGATACTGTAGAAGTAGGAGTAACATCATTGTTCGTCTTCTCGAAGAGGCGAAGAGCCAAGCGCAAACCGAACGTGGCAGTTGCGAACGCTCGCGTGGTGCGGTTCCTTGGAGTACTAGCCAGGCTCTTGCATGAGACAAAATTGCTATTGTTTAACAATTAAACTCCATTATCCATTGGTTGATACTCATTCTGCATAGGTCCACGCGCTTAGCACCGTTTCCTCCTGGGGTCACCAATGTTTATTTGCTAATTAATAGCATTCCATGCAATGAACTAGCCATTGCAAGTCATTAAAAGCATGCACACCTCTCATCTCTTATTGGTTGATACGTATGTCAAGAAACAAGAAACAAGGTACTCCCTCCGTTCCTAAATGTAAGTCTTTGTAGACATTCCACTATAAACCGCATACGGATGTATATAGATGCATTTTAAGTTTAGATTCCTTCATTTTGCTCCGTATGTAGTCCACCTAGTGCAATCTCTACAAAGACTTATATTTAGGAACAGAGGGAGTAGAAGTTAATGCACTGTGCCTAAGTGTTTTGGGACTACGTATTTGGTTTTCGTAAGATGACTTACACACCTAGACGGAGGGAGTAGTATAGACCTGTAAACCGGAAAGGGGTATTTGCCTTTCTAGAGATTTCAACAAGTGACTAGACTACACCGTGTGCAGTACCCCCTCCCTTCCGGTTTATAGGGCTCAAATCTCAAATCTCGTGCACCAAGGCATTTTGCGATTGGAGGAATGTATCACGCACTTTACAAAACTACCCTAATTAAACTCATGCATTAATTACGCAGTTCTCTCGTTTTCCTCTCCGCCTTGGTCGCGGTGCACAATATTGAGCACTCCTACATGACTAGCCGCTCTATCTACATGCGGGACATTTCAAAGCATCCGGGCCCGCGTGCCATCCACCAAATCATAGCGAGGTGCTACAACCGAGACTCACCTGTCACCCCGGTGTGGCCGTCATGACCCATCATATCACAAAACCCACACCTTTACCAGCAGTGGTAAGGTGGCCTCCAAGTTGGACTGGACGAAGCAACCATCATTTCATTGGAACGCTTGTTCAAGCCCTTTCTTCCCTTTCTTGAAGAAAACCTCACTCCAGGCTACTCACTTCTGCCATTTTTCTTCTGTACCGACGAAGGAAAGGTGGGCGAATCAGTTATGCTGCTATATTTTCATTCCAATAATCTTCTTTTTGCGAAGCACCGACTGATTCTCACATCCTATTCTTTTCCCGTTTTCATTGCGATTGTGGTTTCCTTTCGATTGCTTTTTGTTTGTCAGTTCATTGATGGATCCTGGAGCACTAGGCAAAGAGTTGCCGGCGGACAACCCACTGGAGACAGCGATCTCCAGGAAGCAAGCACCGACCAACGAGTTGACCATGTTGGCGGGCCAACCCATGGAGACGAAGAACTCCAAGAAACAAGCACTGGCCAAAGAATTGAGGACGTTGGCGGACGAACTCCTCAAAGAAAGTTGGAAGAACAGCAAGGGCCCCACCGTGCCTACCCCAGGAACTCTGATCGCCACCTATGTGAGGCTCAAGACCGAGTTTGAGGAGATAGTCGCCGTTGAGAAGCAGTATTCCCCTGGCAAGGTGATGGTCCCCATCGAGGACGAGGAGATGGCCCCCGGAGGGATGAGATCCCCCGGTGAGCTGCACAAGGTAAAAATAATGGCTTATTACCATAGTTGTGGTTTTTGATTATTTGCAATGTGCTTGCTAATATGTTAGGGTTGTGCAGGTTGTCCTTGATGATTCCGATGTCGTGGCCCGTCCTGTTGGCATCGCCCCAGAGATCGATTCCGATGCCGCTGTCCATCCTGTGGACATCGCCCCAGAGATCGATTCCGATGTCGCGGTCAGTCCTGTGGACATCGCCCCAAAAATCGATTCCCATGCCGCTGTCCGTGCTGTGGCCATTGCCCGAGAGATCGATGACAAGAAATAGTTGGTCGCACTAATCCTTCAGGGTAGTTTGCATTGCCCTGTGTTTAATTACCAGAACGATGCATGTTATCAAACCATCTTAGGGCTAGTGCACTGTCTTGTGTGGGCGGATCTTGCTACTTTTGTTTGATAGTGAATCATGCGATGAATCATGCGAACCCTCTCCGAGTTATGGAAACAGATGTATCCTCACAAGCTTTTGATGTAATATATGGCATGCTTAGATGTAAGTTTGAACTATTTATCATATCAGCAGGGCTTGTTTGATGATTCTTGGTGTTAGTAGGCTAGCCACTGTGCGAGCTATAGTACCTGCAAAACACTCACCGAAGAGAAACGTTGGGGCTGATGAGCTCATGGTACGCTTATACTTATCCCTCATCGATCGACCAATAGCCCTAGCTCCTAAAATTGTAGGCTCAGCGATCGATCAGACAATAATCGACATACATTCAGGCCTCATTTGGTTCATATAGGGTAGGAAAATCGTAGGAAAAGTACAGAGAACGTGCAACACAAAATCATAGCAGTGCAGAGACGTACTCCCTCCGTTCCAAAATAGATGACCTAGGCGGGCTAGTTTGGCCTAGTGGGTTTTAGTGATATGACGTGGTACAGTGCCGTCCAGTCTTCGCATGTGGTAGCAGTATTGCGGTCACAGTAAGTTTTCTTGAAGAAGCGGAATTCAACGAAGTCATGATGGTTCCTTCGTCTGAACAACTTACAGTGGGAAAGGTTGGGCCTGTGATATGACCAGGGTAGACCAGGATAATTTTGTGCATGGCAGGTGGACCAGGATGGTCGACATCCCACATGTTGGCGAATGAAAGTATTATTTCCGATATAGAGGACGAGCAACGAGTATTCATTGTTTATTTTTGATGAAAGCTATTGTCTCCACTGTTACTCCTTGACTTTTTCAATGCCTCTCTCTCCTCCACATAAGCGGGGACTACTTGCTATGCATGCAGCGGGCAGCTGGCGTCTTGAGGGGCCAGGGCGGTGAGAGTGGGTTCCGGAAGCGGTCCGGACTCCAGCATGGCCCACCTCACATTATCATCATATATTTCTTGGAGTCCGTGCGCGGCGGGCGGGCGATCTCTTCTCCCTCCCCCGTTTCTCTCTTCTCAGCCGACGCCCGCCGAGCGATTAGATTTCGGCTATCGACGGTTTATTCAATTACGGTCCCACATGTCAGTGAAATTGCAAGACAACGCGTGTCCCCTCTGGTGAGCGGCGTGCGAGCCGGACTGTCGGGGTTGCGACGCGTACGAGTCGTAAGTGTGCCGCCTTTTCCTTTAGAACTTGCAAAGCGTAACATTTTCGCGCGATCGATCGATAGAAATCCAGAACAAAATGACGAGGGAGGTGCTTTCTCGCTCGTTAGGCGGGCTAGTTCGAGTGATATGACGTGCTACAGTGCCGTCCACTTGCTCCATTTTTATGTAAGCAAGAGTTTACACTCTTACGCAGGAGGAGTGTGAAACACCGCGGATCTGATTTTGATCGAGGGATAACTGTTCCCTGCCAAATAATGGAGGATTGTTAGCGATTATAGCATGATAGTTAGGGCATCTCCAGCGCTGGCCCACAAATTTACACCGGCATCTGTCCGAGGACACTAATGGATGCCATCCAATGCTGCCCGCATACCTTTCGACAACTATATGAACTAACCGGACGAAATTCATGCAAACAAAGCAAATTTCAAATTAACTGGACGAAATTCATTACATATTTCGCACAAACCGTACTAAACCTACTGTAAACCTAATCTAAACGATCGCCGACGCCCGACCACCATGTCCGGCCATGAATCCGAGAAAGCTGGCCATTGCCTTTGCCTCCTCCTCATCCGCCTCGATAACCTCCTCCTCCGGCCGGAGCACAAGGTTCTGAAGATTTCTGCCTCCATGTCGCCGTCAAGCGGCTAATCGGCTGTCGATGTTTACCCCACCAAGCTTGGCATCGACTGAGTGGAGTAGCGGTGGCCTTCCCGGGACCAGAGCGGCGGCGACCTACCGTGTACTACTCTTCCTCGCTGCCGGCTGCGCCCGTGCACGCGCGCCGGCTTCGTGGTCGTGGCGGCGGAGGG
>NC_041393.1:603210496-603220259 GCF_002162155.2 Triticum dicoccoides | reverse complement strand
TGCGACAGTACGTCGAAGAGAGCTTTGGAGCGCGCCCGGAGCGGAGCCGCTAATGTCCCTTGTCTGCTCTTGCGACAGTACGTCCAAGGGAGCTTCGGAGTGCCAGGAGGCCATGGTTGAAGTGGTGCCGACAGAAGGAAGGGACCGGAGGAGAATAAGTGTGGGTCTTTGGCTATGGCTGGGAGCTGGGGCTCAAGTTAATATAGCGGGCGAATGGCAATGAGCCGTGGCAGACGGATGGACAACTGGCGCCAGAGTAGGTTCGTCGGGCGCGAATAAGGACGCTGCTTCAGTGACTTAACTGCAGATGCATTTGGGTTACTGACATGTGGTCCCAACGGGCGTCTGGCCCGCATGTCAGTGACACACCAATTGCACCTGCAGTTAAGTCCGGTGAATGCAGCATTGACATTCTGTAGAGACGGTGACCGTTTCAGGCGGGAAGCGCGCGCTAACGATGGAAGGGGTTTCGGTGTGCAGTGGCACTAAGATCGGTCGCTCACGATAGTACATATTCCGTACCATACTACCATAGTACCCTCTCTAGCTTAGGCTGTTTTATAGATTGTCATTGTGATGGACGATATACATGAGCAAGGCGGTCCGAGTATGACCGTTGGTGTTGAGCCAGGTGAATACATGCTCGGCGTTCGCGTAGGCCTCCATCAAACGTCTAAACAGTAATGTCAGGTACCGCCAAGGCGCGCAGGTGATGGGCTCGCCATTTGCGTTGCGCCATGAGCAGGACTTTGATTTAGAGGGCGACGTGCATGCATTAGCATGCTTTGATAGCGTGAGCGTGCGTGTCTGATGCGAAGTATTTCATTTTCATTTGGCTGATGAGGGTGCGTTGCAGCGACGAGTCCATGGTTTGATTCCCCACATACGCATAATTTTGGTTTTTACAGTATTTCTTTCTCCATTCACAAGTAGGCCCGCGTAGATAGATAAAGAACACGAGCTGATGAGGCGCATGAGGACTGTTTGACTGGTCAACCATACAAATACGGAGCTATACACTGAGCCAGTGACCGTATAATCACCATATCTCGTATACAATGATCAAAGTGAGCTATCAAGACAAGTTCGATGACCGCCAATGCATTTTACTCGGTAATAACTGACCAGGATTGAAGGGGAATCCTAATTTGCTTCGTCTTCTGTCCTTGAGCTCTTTACCAACCAATGCACTATACGGTTGTCCGGCCGCTCCACCCCAGATCTCTCACCAAGCGTCGTTCATGCCACCGCGCTGCACACTAACCGGTAAGGCAGCGATGGCATCCCGCCGCGCCGAGTTCCTCGCCGCCCACGACCGCACACAAAATGGTAGGGAAGCGATGGCATCCCGCCGTGAGTTCGTCGCCGCTCGCGACCTCACAACTATGTGGGAGGAATTTGAAGATGCCAAGGCCGAATGGGCGGTAGAGCAAGAGGCGGACAAAGCCGCACAGGGGAAGCAGAAAAGTCAGAAAGCACTCAAGAAAAGAGAAGCCCGCCGCCACAAGAAAGAAAAGGACGCACGCGCTGCTACGGAGAGGTCGGCGGAGATCCAAGCACTGTGGGGTGTCGCCAACAAAGTCGGGAAGGAGAACGACGGCGTCTGGCCAGCATGTGATAAGTAGTACTACTAGTAGTTAGTGTGTGTGTCTGTGTCTGAGTACGAGCATGTACCAGTACTACTAGTTACTACTGTAGTTTTTAGAGCAAATTACTAGTACATTAGCCTAGACTAAATGGAAAAATTCCTATCCTAAGCATCAAATGACATCTCTTTCTCTATAGGAATTGAGATGCATGTCATCTCACTTCCTATGATTTTCATATTCCTATCCTATGAACGAAAGGAGGCCTCTATTGGAGTAAATACTGTAGCTAGCAGTACTGGTGGTACAGTAGTTTTCTTCAAGAAGCGGAATTCAACAAAGTCATGATGGTTCCTTCGTCCGAGCAACTTCAAAGTGGGAAGTGGGCCTGTGATTTGACGGCTCATTAGTCATTGTTACTGCAGCACGACGACCTGGGTGACTCTCCCTTGGAGTTCTGCGTGCATGGCAAGTGGACCAGGATGGTCGACGTCCCACATTGTAACGCCCCGGATTCGATGCGCCAGGTGTCTGCCAGTTATTCGTCATCATTTCCATGTCATTTGCTTGCATGTTGCATTTTATCATGTCATCATGTGCATCTCATTTTGCATACGTGTTCGTCTCATGCATTCGAGCATTTCCCCCGTTGTCCATTTTGAATCTGGCACTCTTATGTCCTCCGGCGTCCCCCTTTTTGTCTCTTGTTGTGATCAGGTGTTAAACATTCTCGAAATGGTCCGAGGTTTGCCAAGCGGTCTTGGTACACCACCGGTAGACCGCCTGTCAAGTTTTGTGCCATTTGGAGTCCGTTTGATACTCCAACGGTTAACCGGGTAACTGCAAAGGCCTCTTTTGTGTGCAGCCCAACACCCCTCCAAAGTGGCCCAATAACCCACCCAAACCCGCTCCATGCTCTCGGTCGTTCGACCACGATCGTGTGGGCGAAAACTGCACTCCATTTGGAGTCTCCTAGCTCCCTCTACCTATTTATATGTCCCTCTCCCCCAAAATCTCGGATGAAAACACCCCTAACACTAGCCTCTTCCTCCTCCCGCCGTCGGACGCTTCCAACCCGCCGCCGGACATGTCCGCCGCTGCCCCATCGCCCAATCATACGCCGCCACGTGTCCTCCGCCGCCATCTCGCCCGCGCCCCGCCGCCGCACCCCGCGAGCCCACGGCCAACCCGCCCCGGGCCGCACCGGGCCCGCGCGCCCCGCCTCCTGCGCCGTCGCGCCTTGCCTCCCGACCGTCGCCGTCGCCTCCGCCGCCGGTCGCCGAACCCCGCCGCCCGTCCGCCGCCACGTGGTCCCGCGCCTCCCTCTGCGGCGCCACACCTCGTCGTTGCCTCCAGCGCCATCCACCGCGCACCTCCCTCCGGCGCCGTCCTCCGCGCCCTCTCGCCGGCCTCCCGCGCCGCCAGGCCGCCTCCTCCGCGCCTCACGAGCTCCTTCACCGGCGCCTTTCCTCATCCGGCCAGATCCGGCCACGGGAGCCCCGGATCCGGTCGCCGGCAACCTCCCCGGACGCCTTCCTCTCCAACTCCGGCGTCTACTCCGGCGAGCCCGCGCGCCAGATCTGGATCTGGAAACCCTAAGGTTGACCCCGAAAATATCCTGTCCCTGATTTTCAACTTTCTGGTGCTATGTTTGACATGCCATAACTCTCTACATACTGCTCCGTTTTGTACGCATACCATATCGAAATGTTCACCATGATATGCTCTTGATTCCATTCCATTGCACCATGTTCATTTGAGATCATCTTGATGCCCTAAATGCTGTTCCAAGAGTGCTATGTAATGTTAGTTTCAGATTCTTATCAGGATTTGGACATTTGTCATTTTTACCATGTTTAATGTGTGCCTCCTATGAACTTGAGCCCTACATGTGTTTTGAAGTATGCCATGCCATATTTACAGGGGTACAATCCATGTATTTTTGTGAGTCTTGTAGTGTGTGCATCGAGCTCGTGAAGTAGGGTACTTGCTGTTACTGTTTTGCTAGGCTGAATCTGCTATATCATGTTGCTATGTTAACCCGCTGCTACAAGTCATTCCATGCATAATCTGGAGATGTTAACTAAGGATGTTTTGTTATAAATGTTATTCTCTATCAATTCATACCCCTGGTTGCATTTATAGACTGCTGTAACTTGTTGTAATCTTGCTCCAAACTTGCTAAATAATGTTGCTGTCAGCCTGTTAACATTAAGTTCAGTTTTGCCATGTGTTTTTCTAGTGATCCATGCACCCTATGAACTTGATCTTGCCATGCTTAGCTTCATAAACATGAATTCTTACTGTTGGTCACCTTGTCATGGCATTCCATGCTCTGTACTGAGTGGTATAAGCTCACCAACATGCCTACTTATTGTTGTTCCTGCCATGTATGAATCTGTCATATCATTTGCCATGTTTGCATGGATGCTACCACCTTTTCTGTTGATCTTTGGAATTAGTTCAGTAAGGGAGTTTTGTTCTTTGTCTTCAGTACTAGCATGCCATGCCTTTGTTTGCCATGATAAGTTCCTGTAACATGTTGTTTGATAGCTCTAAACATTGCAACCTGATGTTATTTCTGCTAAGTCTGAAACTGTTATTATTTTGCAATCTTACCATGTCCTTTTGAGCATGTTCTAGTAATTTCTGGAGATAGCTCAGTGTTCATGTTTTGTCATACTTTACCTGTAATTCATGCCCATGCCTTTTGTTTTCACGTAGAGATGCTTTAGCATATTGTTTTGATGCTTGCTAAATGCCTAGTTGCTGTTTTGGACAGCTTGTCCTTTAAACTTGTAGAGTGTATGTGTTGAACCGTTGCTCCGTTTTGAGTGTGCTCTATATGAAACTTGCTTGACTTTGCATGAAGTTTCATATTATCATGTTGCATTCTTGTTTGGGAGTGTTTGCTTGATGTTTGTATGTATTTTGCATCAATGCCATGTTTAACTTGTTTTGCTCATATCTTCTAGGCCGTAGCTCCAAATTAAATGAACTTTATATGTAACTTGACTAGAATCTCATGTAGATCATCTTGGTGCATCTTAACTTGCCGTTTAACAACTGGAACATAATGTTTATTCAGTTCTGGACCAATTTTGAAAATTTGCATATGAGGACTTACCGAATTGTTATATGTTGTTTGCGGCCTCATTTAAACTTGCTTTGATGTGTTGTTCTTGTATGCATCATCTCTTGCCATGAGTAGCTTCATGTAGTCTTGTCTTGCATCATACTTGGTTGAGCATCATGTCATGTATATGTGTGGTGTGTTTACCATGTTGTGTGCTTCTTCTCGATAGTTCCTGTTTCGTTGCGATCGTGATGATTCGTTCATCTATGCTTGGTTCACCTTCGTGGCTTTATCTTCTTCATGGACTCGTTCTTCTTCCTAGCGGGATTTCAGGCAAGATGACCATCACCTTGGATCTCACTACTATCATTGCTATGCTAGTTGCTTCGTTCTATCTCTATGCTGCGCTACCTATCACTTGTTCTTCAAGCCTCCCAAATTGCCATGTCAGCCTCTAACCTTGTCACCCTTCCTAGCAAACCATTGCTTGGCTATGTTACCGCTTTTGCTCAGCCCCTCTTATAGCGTTGTTAGTTGCAGGTGAAGTTGAAGATTGCTCCATGGTGGACAGGATTTTGGTTGGGATATCACAATATCTCTTATATTATTAATGCAACTATATACTTGGTAAAGGGTGGAAGGCTCGGCCTTATGCCTGGTGTTTGGTTCCACTCCTGCCGCCCTAGTTTCCATCATACCGGTGTTATGTTCCCGGATTTTGCATTCCTTACGCGGTTGGGTGATTTATGGGACCCCCTTGACAGTTCGATTTGAATAAAACTCCTCTAGCAAGGCCCAACCTTGGTTTTACCATTTGCTTCACCACCACCTATACCTTTCCCTTGGGTCGGCCAACCCGAGGGTCATCTTTATTTTAGCCCCCCTAGGCCAGTGCTTCTCTAAGTGCTGGTCCGAACCGAGTGATGTCCGGCGCCCCCTGGGCAACCAGGGTCTATGCCAACCCGACGTCTGGCTCATCTGGTGTGCCCTGAGAACGAGATATGTGCAGCTCCTATCGGGATTTGTCAGCACATCTGGGCGGCTTTGCTGGTCTTGTTTTACCATTATCGAAATGTCTTATAAATCGGGATTCCGAGACTGATCGGGTCTTCCTGGGAGAAGTTATATCCTTCATTGATCACGAGAGCTTATCATGGGCTAAGTTGGGACACCCCTTCAGGGTATAAACTTTTGAGAGCCGTGCCCACGGTTATATGGCAGATGGGAATTTGTTAATGTTCGGTTGTAGATAACTTGACACCAGATCCGAATTAAAATGCATCAACCGCGTGTGTAGCCGTGATGGTCTCTTCTCGGCAGAGTCCGGGAAGTGAACACGGTTCTGAGTTATGTTTGACATAAGTAGGAGTTCAGGATCACCTCTTGATCATTTCTAGCTTCACGACCGTTCCGTTTGCTCTCTTCTCGCTCTTATTTGCGTATGTTAGCCACCATACTTGCTTAGCCGCTGCTGCAACCTCACCACTTTACCCCTTCCTTTCCCATTAAGATTTGCTAGTCTTGATACCCATGGTAATGGGATGGCTGAGTCCTCGTGGCTCACAGATTACTACCACAACAGTTGCAGGTACATGTTATGCGATGATCATGACGCGAGAGTGATGTTTGCTTGTTTTGGAGTTCTTCTTCTGCTTCTTCTTCGATCAGGGGATAGGTTCCAGGTCGGCAGCTTGGGCTAGCGGGGTGGATGTCGTTTGAGTTTCTGTTTGTGTTTCATCGTAGTTAGATGGGATCTTATGTAAGGTGATGTTGTATTCGTGTGACACTATATGCCTTTTGTATGTATCCCCATCTATTATGTAATGTTGATGTAATGATATCCACCTTGCAAAAGCGTATCAATATGCGGTTCTATCCTTGGTGGGACCTTCGAGTCTCTTTAGGATAGTATCGCATATTGGGCGTGACAAGTTGGTATCAGAGCCTCGATCAACCATAGGAGCCCCCTTGATTGTTGGGCGTTGTTGAGTCTAGAAGAAAACTATTTTCGGAGTCTAGTTATATCGGAGAGTAGGAATTCTTTTTACTCCTAAGTCCCTTCGTCGCTCTGGTGAGGAATCTTGAAGTAGGTGTTTTGAACTACTCCTCTTCCCCTCAAACTTTCTTTTGGATCACGCAGTTGGTTTTCCGATCGTTGGTTCTCAGCTCTTTTCATCCGGTGCATTTCTCGTCAAGTTGACTCGAGCCTCTTCATCTTTGAGTTCAATCCTCAGCTGTTTTCTTTTTCCCACCCGCCCACCCTTTTCTTCTCGGAGCCGGAGTCCGTAATCGAGTATCCATCCTACTCGTGTGAAGTCTTTGCTTTCTTTCCTCGATGATTTCAACCAGTGTTTTCTCTTCAAGATATTCGTCGGTTCCCCCTTCCAAGTTGCCTTTGTTTTCCCGCCCTCCCACCCCTTTTTCTTCCCGGAGCCTGAGTCTCTTTCTAGCATCAACTTCATTCATGCGGAGCCTCTTCAGTCTTCCCTCAATTATTTCAACCGGTGAATTCTCGTCTCGTTCATCATTCTTCATCCCTTTCTGCATTCAATTCAAGTTTTTTCGGGTTGATCACATCCTTTTCCCTTGGATCAAGTGTTCTCCTTGCTCGTTTGCCTCTCGCCATTCAATCATTCTGGAGTTCCGAATACATCTTAGGAGATTCATCTGTGTTCCAATTAATTCGAGGTTGTCACCTCATTTCAATTGTTCCGGTGCGTCATCTATCCGTTCAACATCCCTTTCCAACGGTGTTTTTCTCTTCAGTGGGCCCTAACCCACAGGTTTTTTTCCCAGGATCTTACCTGACTCTTCTAATTTCCGGGAGCTATTCTCAAATCCTTTTCTAAGTTTGATGTAAGTATGAATTTCATCAGTCAGATCTTTTCCAAGATCAATTTCAAATCATTTTCATTGTTGCCTCAACCTCTTCGCTTTTCGTTCGCCCGGAGTGCCTTAACAATTTTGGTGGTGTTTCTCGTCGTCATTTGAAGACCGAAGAAGAGTTTTTCCTCTAAATCTTTCCCGTTCTCTCGAAGATTTGTGTTTCTAGTTTCATGCTATTGTCTCGAATTATTCCATTTGTCAGTTATTTCCTTTTTCTCACCATCCGGAGTATGCCAGAAGTTGTTTTCCCGTTTTTTTCACCGGAGGCCATCATTCCAGTTATCGTTCACTATTTATCCCGGTGCTTCGTTCAAGTGTTCTTTAATCAGCTCATGATCTCTTTGTTCGTTTGCATCTAAATCCCCTCAAGCATATTTGCCTTCTAATTCTTTCCGGTGATTCATTCTCTTTCGGCAGTCATTTTCGAATTCTTACGGTGGTTCCTTCAGATTCCTTTCCCCTTTGTTATCATTTTAATCCATTCATTCTTTCCAATCCCACCGGTGGTTCATGAAGACCTTCTCAAGTCTGCGATATGTCACTTCTCAATCCTTTTTCAAGAAGAATAAGTTGCATGCCAAATCCGTTTGTCATCAATTAAATTGGATGAGGATAAGCATAACGTAATTCTTATTCTTACTTCATCGTCGTCAAGTAATCCCTTCCTTCTGAGTTTGTTCGTGATGAATAAATTCTAGTTCCAAGCGTTTTCATCTTTTCTTTTCCGGAGTTCAAATTTCCTAGGCCATTTCGTTGGAACCTCCATCTAAATCACCGCAAGCTTTAATCTTATTTTTTCATCCTTCATTTCTATCTCATCATCCTTTTGTCACCGGAGTTCTTCATGGGGGTCCTTCATGATTTAATTCATTCTTCAAGAGTTCATCAAGATTTTGTTGGAGGAGTTCAAGCATCTTTTCTTCTCGCATCTTGAAGTGCAAATAATTCTTCATTTTCTTCTGAAGTGGAGTTTTGCATTTCTTCGTTCTTCTCAAATATTCAAGCATTTGGTTGTGGCATAATTTCACCTCAAGTTTTGAGTTGTTTTTGGATAAGTCCACAACAAGCTTATTCTTTCGTTGTTGATTTTCTCAACAACTCCATTCAATCCTTCCTTCTAAGTTCTTTTCATTCCATTCTTTCAATTCTTCCGGAGGCATTGCATTACTCATCTCATCAAGCGCCATCCCATCTTGTGAAGTTCGTGTTCTATTCCTCCATGTTTCAGCCGGAGTGCTGCCTAAATCCTTTAAGTCTTATTCGTTTCTTATCTCGTTCTAACCGGAGTGGTTTCATAGTCTATCTGATTCCGTGAGCTTTCGATTCTCATCATTCTCTTCGTTCCTCTCTTCTTCTCGAGTGCTCTCGATTCTTTGATTCTTCTCTTGAGTTCTTGTTTCACCTCTTCCTCTTTCTCTTTCGTCTCGGTCCTAAGATCTCGGGACGAGATCTCTTGTTAGTGGAGGAGTGTTGTAACGCCCCGGATTGGATGCGCCAGGTGTCTGCCAGTTATTCATCGTCATTGCCATGTCATTTGCTTGCGTGTTGCATTTTATCATGTCATCATGTGCATCTCATTTTGCATACGTGTTCGTCTCATGCATCCGAGCATTTTCCCCGTTGTCCGTTTTGCAATCCGGCACTCCTATGTCCTCCGGCGTCCCCCTTTTTGTCTCTTGTTGTGAGCAGCTG
Source organism: Triticum dicoccoides (assembly GCF_002162155.2). Classification (NCBI taxonomy): domain Eukaryota; kingdom Viridiplantae; phylum Streptophyta; class Magnoliopsida; order Poales; family Poaceae; genus Triticum; species Triticum dicoccoides. The sequence continues at coordinate 603,211,019 of NC_041393.1, read as the reverse complement.
TTAAACATTCTCGGAATGGTCTGAGGTTTGCCAAGCAGTCTTGGTACACCACCGGTAGACCGCCTGTCAAGTTTCGTGCCATTTGGAGTCCGTTTGATACTCCAACGGTTAACCGGGTAACCGCAAAGGCCTCTTTTGTGTGCAGCCCAACACCCCTCCAAAGTGGCCCAATAACCCATCCAAACCCCCTCCATGCTCTCGGTCGTTCGATCACGATCGTGTGGGCGAAAACCGCACTCCATTTGGAGTCTCCTAGCTCCCTCTACCTATTTATATGTCCCTCTCCCCCGAAATCTCGGATGAAAACACCCCTAACCCTAGCCTCTTCCTCCCGCCGTCGGATGCTTCCAACCCGCCGCCGGACATGTCCGCCGCCGCCCCCTCGCCCAATCATACGCCGCCACGTGTCCTCCGCCGCCATCTCGCCCGCGCCCCGCCGCCACATCCCGCGAGCCCACGGTCGGCCCGCCCCGGGCCGCACCGGGCCCGCGCGCCCCGCATCCCGCGCCGTCGCACCTTGCCT